>NC_051184.2:100194772-100454771 GCF_013339695.2 Rhipicephalus sanguineus
AATATATTATAATATATATATATATATATATAATATATATATACATATATATATATATATTATATATATATATAGTTGAAGGAGTGGTTGCCTTTGGTTGCCGTATAAGTATAAGTATGAGAGGTGGCACTTCAAGAAAACTTCATTTATTACGTCGACGTTTCGGTCAGAGCCTGACCTTTCTCAAGACGAAATGTTCGTGCATATTTCCGTGTATATAAACACGGAAATATGCACGAACATTTCGTCTTGAGAAAGGTCAGGCTCTGACCGAAACGTCGACGTAATAAATGAAGTTTTCTTGAAGTGCCACCTCTCATACTTATATATATATATATATGTGTGTGGGTGTGTGTGTGTGTGTGTGTGTGTGTGTGTGTGTGTGTGGTGTGCGTGTGTAAGCCATAAATAAATTATTTCAGACGAAAACACTTTTCAAAACGCGCGACCAGGGATGCGAACCTGCGCTACATAATTTCGCCATGCGCGTAGTCCGCTGGAATACTACGGCGAGCTATTTTTGCACTCTAGTTCCGCTGAGAGAGAGAGAGCAACTTCATTAAAAAAAAAAAGGTCCGGCGAGTTCTTCGGGGATTTGGGCTGATATCCCCACCTAGGCGTCGGCCACGAGCCCTTGAGCTCTGGCGGCTGCCTCGGCCCGCTGGACGGCCCAGAGTTGGTCCTCGAGGGCGAAGCTGAGCAGTGCAGTCTCCCAGCGCGTTCGGTTCATGGCACGAGAAATTCGGAGGGCGTCAGGGTGTTCATTACCACCCGAGAGATGGCGCAAGGTGCGCGTTTAAAGGCTGTCGCCCCTCTAGTAGCTGCGTTTTGTAGGCTGCTCTTGTGTTCGGAGGAGCAGCAGCGTATGAGAGTTGGATCAAATCAACGAGGTCTCCTTGGATCAAATGCAGGCGGCGTTGGGCCGAAACCAAGCTTCTTCTATAGAGGATCGATGCTCTGTTCAAACGCTTGGGAGACCACACGTGGTGACAGTAAAATTATGCGACATGCGGGCCATGCTCCGTCGTTCGCGCTGCGTTTGCGTCGTATCGCTGGTGTCCGACGCTAGTTTTCGGTTTTCGAGCGCAGCCCTTAGGCGTCCGTTCCTGCGTTGAGTGACGTCGGCGTAACCGAAATAGCGAACGCGGACGATTGGAGAGCGAACACGGACAACACCCTTTATAAAAGGGAGAATGCCTTAGACCTGTGGACTTTCCAGTCGCAATACGTCAGCTGATGGGGCGGACGCATGAAGCGGCAAACGAGTTCGGTCAGTCTCCGCGATACGCTGCTCTATCGCGCGTTCGTCGTGGGATACAGAATCGGCTTTTCGCGGTGCGCCTTTGTCGACGTCACGGTGTAAGATAGGTTATATCTCCTACACCATGGCGTCACCGTGAACTTTCAGTTATTCGTTGTTGTTTTTTTGTTGTTGTTGTTGTTTGTTGCTGCGAGTGCTTCCGTGTCTGCGAGCTTTGGAAATGTGAAAGGAAGTGCGCTGGGGTGCCGTGCAAAGGCTTCGTACCATGATGAAGCGGCAATTACACCGGTTCCCGAGGGTGGAAACGCTGAGGAATGCTTAAATACGCAATGCGACGCATGAAAACCTCCAGGTCAACGAGAATACCACGCTAATGTTATATTCACCGAAGATTCCAGGTTAAGCTTGCGGATCACCTTGCCGCCTACTTCCCGGACCAGCGCTGGGAATGTGTACGCAAGCAGGTATAGGCACCACTTCCCAGCTGCTACGTCGTTGTAAGCAGCGAGGCTCTCTCGAAGATGCAGCATGTCCTTCCGATTCTGGCCTACGTTGTGGCACGGTCACTAGTGGTTGTGGAATATGCAATGTACGGGAGCCTGAAGAAGTTGAACTGCGCGAAATGCATTGACGCGTTGACTGTGTACAAGAAGATGACAGTCGCTGCCGCTCAGAAACACTACGATCTCGTCAAACAGTTGGACCGAGGAGTTCTAGTCTACCCATCGATGTTTTCACTCAGAGCTCTATTACAGCTACGTTATTGTAGAGGAGTTTGCTATGCAGCTAGAACTGCTCCTAATGCCTGAGCAACGCCAGGTCGCAAACGCCAGCTGACACTGCAATTGCTGGCCAACGAAGAGCAATCTCACTTCGACGCCTGTGAGAATATTCACGCGAGCGAAGTATTGCTAAAACGCAACTTGCTGTACAGCACGAACTTTTCGCTCAAGAAATTTTGCGGCAAGCTAAATGACAAACTTCTCGACGTTGCCGAAAATTAAAAAAAAACGACAGCTATCTAGAACAAATAGAAGTATCGCTTCTATATGAAGCGCAAGCACAGAACAAATTGGAATGTGTAAATAAATGTGTTGCTCCTATAATTTTCTTGACGTCAAATTTTTCTCAACATACATGCATGCCAGTTCTTGCAAAAAAACATTTGCAATGGCTTAGCTCGGCTATGCCAGGATATACGTAGCTTTAGCAAAGGTTCAGCTAAGTATTCTTAGCTTTCCAGATTGTATAAGATTATTAGCCTTCTTCTGTTCATTCTTCGTACACTGAACCGCTCATTGTAGGCAACTACTTCGAGATCCGATGAGATAAGCTTCTCGGCTCTTCTGCGCCGTTGAGCAGCAATTGCGCTCTCCTTATTCATGGCGTTACCCACCTGCAAACGCCCGTCGAGGCACTATCAAGGGGCTCGAGCGCAGTGTCAGACGGCGACTGCACAGCGAAGGCGAATAGCTGCGCGCGCGCCGGCGGCATTTTGTCGGCCATGGCTACGACGTCACTCCTCTCGAATGCGCAGACCAGCAGCCCCGAGCAGCAGCCCCGAGAAAATTGTGAAAACTATCACATGACATTTTACGTATCATACCTGACATGCGTCCAAGACGGTGAGAGACGTTCAGAACGGAAAGGAAGATTTCAGCGCAGGAAGTTAACCACTGACACCAGCTTAGCAGTTTCGTCGGTGAGATTAAAAGGTGAGCCACTTCTAGAGGTACAGCTCGACCGTGTCATTAGACGCCATATATGGAGCACACTTTTAACGTGAAAAGTGTCGCAAGGCTTTCAACGTCAAAGTTAAACCGGCCTCAATTTTAACAAAGGCATTTGCGGAGTCTGGGGCAAACCTGCGAGCTCTTTTTTTATGCGAATAGCACTTCGTTGTTGATAAACACGACAAATTCTGATTGTCTGCATGGTCCACCTTCAGGTGTGACATCACCTACTTTTACCCTACTCTCACGCAGACGCATGTACGAGTACGCGCGCGCGCGCGCACACAACACACACACACACACACAACACACACACACACACACACACACCACACACACACACACACACACACACACACACACACACACATGCACGCAGCACGCACTGAAGTGACGGCTGCGCAACGCGCATGAACCATCGCAATAATAATCGTGGAGGACGCTTGAGCTTTCCTTCCAGGAGTAGATAGACCGCGATAGCGTCATCGCGCGTGTGCATCTCGTTGATATTGTTTACTGTTACCCCATTCTTCCTTTCTTACCTTTCTACATCCCATTACCCCTTCCTGAGCGAAAGGTAGCAAACGAATCATTTTCTTCTGGTTAACCTCCCCGCCATTCACCTAACCTTTCCCTCTCTCATCCCGCCAGTGGTGGGATAAATACACGAAACATAGCACTGCCTTTAGTAAATGCTAAGGAGAGAACAGACGAACACGTGCGCTCTCACATGACACTCATTTAATTACACTGACGTTCTTGTCAGGGTATTACTTAGCAAAATCTATACGGCAACATACAACGAATGCCCGATGTGCGGGACACACCCAAAGCTTTATCACGTTACGCGGGCCTGCCAACACTCAAAGGGAGTGAAACACACCCACACCGCAGCAGTGGGAGGCTGCGCTGTCCTGATAGAAGCCTGAGAGAGAGAGAATAAAACGTTTTTTTTAACAAGTTGATTCTGTAGTGGTTGGACCTCTTAGTCCGGAAGAGCATTGGCTCTTGCCGCCGTCCGGGCTCGATCGACGAGGGCTTGTTGCTGCACTTGGTCAAAGCTGGACAGAGACGCCTCGAACTCGACTATGGTAGGATTGCGTTTGGCCGATACATTGGGATTGTCTTGGCACTCCCAGATCGTATAAAATAAGGTTGCCGTCTGGGGACAGAATTTACATTAAGGATTGCACACCGAAGGATATATCTTGGACAAGACATAAGTATTTGGAAATTGTTGTCGATGAGGAGCAAGAAGGCAGCTGCGAACGTTTCGTGGCTAACAGTTTAATCTGGTAACCCAGCATCTTGCTTGGCAATATATACACAAACTTGCGGGCGTCAGCATGAAGTCACCGCGATTTTACCTTTCATTGGATACAACAGAAATGATAATATTTATACGTCGCCGCGCGACCTGCGTTGCCTTATCTAATTTAGGATCAGGTGGGTGTAGATTGCGTCTACTATTCCTAATGTTTTGCGAGATATCAGTACATCAGATTTGCAAGATATCAGATATTAGTTTTGCAAGATAACAGTAGGAAAGGAGCGGCTGGGGGTCTGGTCAGCGAGAAGTTGCGCTGTGGAGGAAGCAGCGGAGGTGCGGTTTAAGAGTTGGCCTGCAGGGGCGTGAGCAAGCTCATAGCCTCGAACTCCTGCGTGCCCTTGAACCCATAGCAGCTATACTCACCACCCTCTTGACGAGTGGCCGCAGCCTGCTGCAGTATTCAGTACGCTAAGCGGCCGTCTTGACCTATTGAGAAATTGCGATACGCCGCCTGGGAATCCGCGAGGACAAAGGGGGCTTTTGGATTACGCACGGCTAAGGCTATAGCGGCCACCTCCATGGCTGTAATATCTATTCCGGCATCCGAGATGCCGTCCACGACCTCTCCCTGTTTACCACGGCTGCCATGGCGCGCTTGTGCAGGAGTTTCGCGGCATCTAAAAGGAAGGCGCCTTCACAATCCGAATATTTGTTGTAGACTTTGGCTTTCGCAGCTCGCCTGTTGTCGTGGTAGACGGGGGACAGAGGTCGCTTGGAAGCAATCAGAATTGAATCATTGCGCCTTGAACAGAACATTAAACAAATGGATAGCTTACAAAAGCCCCAGCTGTGGTAGAATAGCAGATAAGGTTTTATGCTACGAAGCTCGCGGATGTACGTTCGAATCCTGATTGCGCGGGTCGCATTTCGATGGACAAAATTCTAGAGGCCTGATTAATGCGCGATTTCAGTGCACGTTAAAGATCAACAGATGGTCGAAATTACTAGCCAAACGTTACGAGGTGGATCGACGTGTTTTTGTAAGTGTAGTAGGTATGTGCGCATCGTGCGCTTACCAGGCATATCGACAACACTGGCGTTTAAAGGGTAACTTATCGTGCGACGTAGCGTCAGGCCTCACGTTATGGTACATACGTCAGCATTATCGAAACTAAGTGCATCTTATGCAACCATTGGAATATCACACGTAACTTTCTTTAATGTATTCCCGCGGGGTGGAGCAATGCTTCTATATAGCTTGCTGAATGATAGGAATACAAATGTAATGCTTATAAGACTGCTAAAAAGCGGAGCCAACACTGTAACCACAGACGTTCATCTTATATGACGCGTGTATTATAGGAGCACATATGTAGTATATTGCTGTCTTGAAAAATTAGATAGCCAGAACCACAAACACAGCTGACGTTGCACCGGCATTACGCCTGCATAGGCTGTTTTTCCAAACGAGCTAATAGACCTGGCGTGGCTCTGTGGTAAAAACCTGATCGCCACGCAGAAATATATGGGTTCGATTCCTGCTGTGATCCTAATTCTTTTCTTTCCACTCGTCGGGTCAACGTTGTCGATGCCGGTTTTTCTTAAAGTTCTCAAATTTAAATGAACAATGTCTGTTCTCGCCGTTCCTGGGTAGATATAAAACTCTCAATCACCTGTGGGGCATACCCGTACTCCGGGGCCCGTGGTAAACGGGTATGTGCCACACGCGTGTAAAGGGTTTGACGACGTACGCGACAGTTTTCAGGTTATTCATGTCATGACCCGACAGTCATATTCGTCAAATCCTGTTACCCTCCCATGCCAATTTTTTTCTTTACCAAGTTAAGAAGGCGATCATGAGAGCACCCAGAGGTAAGCGGATAGATAGATAGATAGATAGATAAATGCATAGCTATAACGCTCAATGTGCCAAAGGTTCACTAAGAAATGCTTCGCATTTAATAATAATAATAATAATAATAATAATAATAATATAATAATAATAATAATAATAATAAAATAACAACAACAACAACAAAACAATAAAATATAATAATATAATAATAATATAATAATAATAATATTAATAATAATAATAATAATTACTGTGACTTTAGACGCCCTAACAACGATGTCATTACGACGCCCGCCGAAGTGAAGGATTCCGGATTACTGTAAAAGCTCGTTAATTCGGATTTCACGGGACCGGAAAAGATGTCGGAATGAACCGAATGCAGAAATATCAAGGTATCCGTAAAACAATTAACAATTGGCTATTACAGAAATTCACTTTCATTTTCTTGATGAACAAGTAATTGCACTACTTATTTTTCCGAATAGCAGCGTAACAGCCGCCATTTTCGTCATTCGCGAAATCGTTCGCAATGTGACCGCGGCTAAAGACCTCCGTGTCTTAGGACGAAACCTGCTCTGAAGTGATCCCTCAATACGTACCGTCACCGCCAATACCACTACGCGCAAGTGAAGATAATTCTTTCGCCGAAAAAATGGCCGGCGTCTGATGGTTCGTTCATCACCATGTAGAAAGCAAGCTTTCTGCGATAATGCGGCGCGAAGCTGAAGTTCTTCATCTTCAACTGCTTCCAACATGTATGCTTTTTGTGACACTGCGCGTGAATTGCCCGAAGTCGCAAAGAAGATCCTGACCCGCGGCCGTTAGGCTGCTCGCCAACGCTGTTTTCGCTCCTTTGCGTCTCGCATTTTCGGAGCTTCGTTCATGTCGCGCTCCGAAGATCGTCCGAAATGAACCGGATTGCGACCAAAGATGACCGAATTAACGAGAGTTTCGTGCCATTAAACAATACGTATGCTTCCCGGGACCAGAAAGCACTTAAGAATTGCGCGATTTTCTGAATCAACGGGCGTCGAATTAACGAGCTTTTCTGTATTATTGACCACCTAGCGTTACTTAACCTGCACCTTTATCTAAGCACATGGGTTTTCTGGAATTTGGGCCCCAACGAAATTCGGCCGCCTAGGCTGGAAGTGGCGGAACACTGTTGTATTTGTTCACAAAAAAATCACAGTTTTTCCGCAAGGGCGAAGCAATGAATGAGACAGCAACAATTCGGAATGCCAGAAGAAGAACGGCAAGGAGCTCGATACTTGCACCGTGCCGCTCAAGAGCAAAGGACGCACAAGAACACACGCAGAGCGCGAGCTAACAACGGTCACAGCTCGTCACTTGCGGCACGCTGCTCAAACACAAGGATGGACGCTTGAAAAGAACGCACAGGTATCACAGGACGAGCGCGAACTATCAACTGTCACTATTGTTACTTGTTTGCGTTTGAGCAGCGTGCTACAACCCAACGCTCTTAGATATATATTTTTTCTTGAAAACTGCGGCGCGTGGAAGTGACCCTCCACCTGCCCTGCAGCGCTATGGCGTTCGAAGAAATGTTTAACCGGCGTTCCACATCGTCAGTGGGTACAGAAATGGGCCACTTTTAATGCGCGTCTGAACGGCACTTTTCAAACTGAAGCAAAATCATTTTTTTTGTAGACGCGGTGCTTTAAAGACGCCATTCGCGGAATCTCCCAGTTGATACTGCTCACGCTGAAACGCCTCCGAGCTCAGTGTACCACCAGTGCTAAATGGTGCGTATACATAGCTTGGCGTTAGTATTCTAAAGAAGGGATCGCGCGTGGCCAAGTTGTCTAACGCGGCGCGCTGCGGAGTGAGGGGTCGCAGGCTCGAATCCTGGGGGCGCACTTTGGCATGTTCTTCTTCTTGGATGTTATTTATATATACATACATATACATATCCGGCACATGATGGCAACGGCAAAAACCAGCGAGTGTCCATATAATTGAATAAAATGGGAAGGACTCAGAGCAAGCAGTGCTTACCAATGCAGTCCTGTAATGTGTTCTTGTTTAGAACAAATGGTATTTATTTCAAAGTACTTCGTACTGTACCAGGGGAGAGCTGTACGCAGCTGTCCCATGCCTAATCTCATTCACGGAGCTGCTGTCGCCACTGCTGAGGGAGTCATTCGAACGTACCAAAGTGCATGAATGCCACAGTGAGCGACCGCCTCAAACGCTCTGGCGTCCTCTCAATGTTATCTTAATTCTTCACCAAGCTTTTCCATCGCCGGAAATGTTGATTGGGAAAGCAAATGAAACGTACTGGCTCACGTCTCTTAGCCTAACGTACATAAAATTGCGACAAACATCAGATGACATTGTACGATGATTACCTGACATGTGTCCAAGCTTTGTGAGAGTTTAAAAACGGAAAGCAACATTGCAGGGCCAGATGTTAAAAAACTGAAGTGGCGTTGGAATTAGATGCCATTTCATGGTTAATTCACGCGACATTACTAAGGTGAGAGCCTTAGATGCCTCGTGAAACTCGAAAATTGACCATCGGCGGCGTCGGCGTGCCCAGTCTCGGCGTCAACGAGAATGATGTAAAATATTGGGCAGTACACACTAGTGGTTGTGAACACTGTGGAAGCAGCAGACCTGGTGGCTTTCCCTCCTCCTCACCCTCTCTTCGCTTGCGCAACCCCTTGCTATGCCCTACTATATATGGCTATGCTATGCTTTCCTTCTCTCTCTGTTCTTTTTCTTTCTCTTTATATCTATATTCTCGTTCTGTCGCCTATAGCAAAACAATCAATAGTTAAAATAAATACTTGCTCAGCTAGCGGACCTGGATAGCGCAGTTGTTAGGAGGCTCGCCTTCGGCCCGTAAAACCCGCCTCACCAAGAAATTTTATTTTATTTATATTCTCTCCTCGTCCACTTCCCTTCTACTCCTGCCCCTTTCCTTCTTCCAACGCGTTGCTACGCAGCGCACTCGGCGAACGCAGGCGCAGCTGTGCCAAGTGGTTGCTTGACAACGCGAGTTTCTGCGAACGATCCAGTGCCGAACCTCGAGCTTAAACTGCTCCGCTGTTAATATAATCACTGATGACGTCACCATATGACATCAGCATTACATCACACATGACATCGTCGTTTGATGAAAGCTGTGCCGATCAGGGAGGCAGTGCAGTACCAGGTGAGGAGCAGAATGCTTGCAATGCCTCCGATCCCGGAGGCAGTGCTAAACCATGTTTGGAAATGATTGTTTGAATGATTATTTCCTGCATTACCTTACAATAACATATATAAACGACCCAAGGGTTAATAATACTAAAAGATCGCAGGGCTCTTATGCAGTCCACATAAGACAACTCGAAAGCGAAAGCCATCTTTTTTTTTTCTTCTCGGTCAATGTATTGATCCTGCCCGGCACCCACCCAAAGCTTTGCGCACCGATCGTGGTTTCACATTGCCTCCAGGATCGGTGGCACCTTACATACTTTTGCACTGCCTCCGTGATCGGCCCACCTTTGATCAAGCGATGATGTTGTGATGGCGCCATCGTGTGGCTTCATGATGAAATCACAATGACGTAACAGTTTTCGCGATCGGTGACGTCATATTGACGTCACACGGTGATGTCATGACGTCATTGTAACACCACCACGGGATTGTGATTTTTTTCATCACTCGTGTTGGCGCCGGCGCCGCGGGGCGCCGCCGAAGCGGGAAGCCGGTCAATTTTCGCGTTTCATGAGGAATCTAAAGGCTTTCTGCCTTACAACCGCGTTAGGTGCAGAAATCTTTCTGAGGGGACGGGGAGGATCAATACCGCGACTGACAAAAAAATATAAGATGGTTTTTCGCCTTCAAGAAGTCTTAGGCGAATGTATAGGTTACCCTTTTATTTTATTTATTTATTATTGTAGAAGACACCGACCTTTTACCGCGCTTGTAAAAGCAGGAGCTTAGCATACGCGAAAGAAATGTCCGTGTTGCTCCGCCCACCTGTGCACGCCGAAAGTGTGGGCGTCGAAGTGAACCGACGGAGACTACGTCGTCCTCGGTTCCGTCGGCTGAGCCTTCTGCACGCTAACGGAAGGTTCTCGCGATTTAGCAATCCAAACTGAGCACTAGAGTGCCATTTGTGTTTTGTACACTTCGTGAGTAGTGCAGGAGGGATTTGTTACCATTGCATGACAGCAATACAGCCGTTGTGTTCGACATATGGTTTCGCGAATATGAGCAGCGGCAACAATGTCGTATTTCATTGCTTCCCAAAACAGGAGGCACTTGCCGATGAGTAAATTGTGACAGTTAAAAATTAAACGCAAGCCTACGATTCAGAGCATGACTCGCTCGAACCACTTTGGGGGCGGCGGTTTTACCGGAAGCACTCGACAATCAGATCAATGGGAATTGTTTTGAAGAGTCCCCGGCTGATGCCTGGTGCAGTTCCTTCGACATTGTTCTCTCACAGAAGTAACACGTCACCGCCGTCGAAAGCAGCATTCGCCAGAAGAAGAAAAACTCAGGGTATCGTGTTCTGCGCATCTCTCACTGTATGAAGGGCTCTCGCTCACGATATCTTGGTGAATAGTGGTTGTGATCCAACGCATAGATTATTATCTTTTAACTCGTAAGTTGTTGACCCGTTGCACATAACGAGTACGGGGCCTTATGCACGAGGTTTACGAGGTTACACGTACATATCACCTTCTTCGTACGTCAAACTCTAAGGTTCATTTCGACTGAATTAAGAAAAGGTATTTGAAATGATGAAGCGGTGTAGCAAAAATTTTCACCGAGACGCATTTACCGGGGAGCGTCCTTTAGAGACTTATTGGGGCTCTACTAAATATGTTCGCCATATGATGCGAATGGTCGAACCCTTTACTTCATACCTGAAAGGAAATCCTTGCATTGGGTTTCTGGCAGTGGCGCTAGCACGTCGGCGTTCGTCTGCCGTAGTGTTTTCACTGGGTTAAGTTTGTGTTTCGCGCGCTGCGGAAGCGGCTATGAAAGGTCATAAACAAAAGATGGCAGCACTCCTCAGGGAGGATTGCTTCAATGCCGAAGAGAGAGCGTTATATCGAAGACGGCGCGCTGCGTCCTCCACCGACAATGAATAGGTAGTTTTTCTAGACATGCGGCGCCGTACAGCTGGCTGCATTCCGGGCAAGATGTCGGGCCGCGATAACTGCCTTGCGCGATGCGTCCGCAGAATATTCTTTCCTTATTTGTGCGTGTTTTTTTTTACGTTGCCGTGGCTCGGGGACTTCGCACTAATTTTCTGCAGGCATGAGGCGTTGAGTTTGTGTAAAAACTGCATATTTCCGTTATATACGTTTCCACAGATATTGAAAATGATTACTTGGCTGTTATTTCTTGGATTACCTTGCCATAAGGAAAATAAACGACCTAAGGCCTAATAATAATAATAAATGATAAACGCAGGGCCCCTTACGTATTCACCTAAGACGACTCGAAGGCGAAAGCCATCTTGTTTTTATTAGTCGATATATTGATGCTGCCCCGCCATACACCGAAAGCTTTCCACGTCTAACATGGTTTTTCATGCCACCGTCATCGACCCATCTTTGACCAACCGATGTCATGTGACATCACGTGATGCGGCGTCACCGTAACTTCATGATGACGTCACAAATTGTGGCAGTCTGTGACGTCCTGATGTCATATGGCGACGTCATCACGTGATGATGATTTATTCGCACCACTCGTGCTGGCGCCGATGCCGCGGGATGCCGGTGAATTTTCGCCTTTGATGGAGCATCAAACGCGATTTGTTTTTTTTGTTTTTGTTGTTGTTTTACGTCCCAGAACTCCGATATGTTGTGAGGGATGCCGTAGTGGAGGGCTCCAGAAATTTCGATCACCTGGACTTCTTACTGTGTACCTAAATCTAAGTACACGGGTCCCTTGCATTCATCGAAATACGGCCGCCGCGGCCGGTATTCGATCCCGCGACCTTGTCGAACTTAATGTCAAGGCGGAAATACTGGCATGGCCCTGTTGCGACTAATTAACTAAAACTTGTGATAAAATTGGTAATTCTTGACTTGAGGGCAGTTGTTTACATTACCAAGTTGTAGTGGGTGACTTTTAGGGCATATCCATATTGTTGGAAATCGCAGGAGTTGCACAAGATCCGAGTTACACGTGATCGAATAGAAGAGCGATATGGAAACTGATCGCGCCCGGCACGTACGAAACGCGACCACTTATTTGACGTCAGAGCGAAACTACCCGTGACGCGGAAGTGAGCAAATTTGAATAAAGGCACGTCGTGGCCGTGTCTTTTCGTGAAAAGCGGCAAGTCATCTAACCTGCGCCAGCGGACCGTCTTACCTTTGCGTGTGGTATTTGGTGCTTAACTGTTTGTTTCGAGGTTTGCGTAAGCAAACCGGAATATCAACCTTTCCTTTCTCTGCGAAGCATAAAACTCAGGGCCAGCCACTTCGGCGCTTCTTCTTGCAGACAGGCGAAATAGTTTTTAGGGGCGAAGCTCCTTAAGGCGGCACCCGTTCGTCCCTCGTAGTCGTCGTCATCGTAGTAGTCCGTAACAAGTCTTACGCTTTGACCTCCAAGGTGGTGCCGGTGGGAGATTTCTCCTGTGCGTTGTTGAACAATAAAAAATTCGCAGCGTGCGCGTTAACTAAAAGCCGAATTCTTCTGTCTCTCATTCCCCATTAGCAGCCATTGGCATGTTCCAGTAGGAAACGTTAGTAGAAGTAGAAGTGTAAGTGTTAGCTAAAAGCCGACTTCTTCTGTCTCTCATTCCCATTAGCAGCCATTGTTTACCTCTAAGGTAGTGCCTGGTGAGATTTCTCATGTGCGTGATTAAACAATAAAATTTTGTTCAAAACGCCGTTGATTGATGAAATAAACCAACGAAAGACGCCAGATATTTTGTAAAAGCAGAACGAAAACGCCAGATGTTTTTCTTAAAGTGTAGTAGTAGTACTTGTATGAAGCCACCTCGCCCGATCGTCAACGGGCGAGGTGGACCGGCAACGGCGCAAGGACCCTGCCGTACCAGAGTTACATCACACTAAAAGACATACTTTGCGGGCGATACACTCTAGTGAGCTTTCAACTTTTCGTCTTAATGTACATGATAAAGAAATTATTTCTACGAAAAACGCAAGGCACACCTTGAGCAATATATTTGGTTTTGGGACGCTAAATGGAACCATGAGGCGATGCGAAGCCGGAGCACTTGCACGATCGCGTTCCGTTGGCTTTCGTTGGGCATGCTACCGACCTCGCGTCGTGGAACGCGCGTCCTGTCTTCCCTCTAGCCTTGCCTTTAATTCGCACAGGGCGAGCGGGGAATGCGGTCGCTCTTGGCGCTCTTTAGCTCGGGAGCGGACTTCTTCCTTGCATTTCACCGATCACAAGTGATAATGAAGGGACCACGTAAACCAACAGTACAATAAAAGTTTGATGTTTAATATATACACGATGTTTCACACTCTTTATATTATGTACTGGGCGCATTTCACGGAAGAGTTTCACGGTTTACAGATGATTCCCTCCGTAGCTTCGCCCCACTCATCATCATTCACCCCGTGGATATGCTGTGATTTTTTGCTCTTCTTTATATACTATGTTACGTACGAAATGTGGGCGCTGCCACCTTGGGCTGTTAAACGAATGTTTTTTTATTTCTATCTGGCGACGTGACTGATAAGGCCAGCAAACGCCGAATGCACCAACCCGACCGTTTCATGTGTATACGTCTATCGTAGCGCTGTTCGTTCAGTTGTTCAAGATAAGAAATGACAAGTTTAACAGCACAATATGGCGGCACGGAAACCCATCTGTAAAATAGTCTATAGACTAAGAAAGAAACAGATAGGCACCACCCATTGGACACAGAGAATAAGCTGTCCACTGGTGCATTTCAGAATGCTTGCAGCTTTTCCTGAATATATTCTGCTTCGGCGCGCCTAGATTAAAACTTCGTCACTTCCTTGTCACGTGTAGTTCCCATGTTACGTAACAGAGAGGCCGCCTCTTCTGCGTACCGGGCCCGATCAGTTCCGATTTCGCCCGTAAAGAGAACACAAACAATTTTGTGGTACCTGTTTTTTAGCGCAACAGAAAGCTTGCCGGTAAGTGTGTCTGATCACTGAATGGTAACGCGGAAAACGTCGTGAAACCTATATAATCAAGACTGTTCGATGATCGGCGACTATGAAGTCGTGTGCACACAAAACATGCTGCAAACAATGGCAGGGCAGCACGACAGCGGTTACTGTTCGTGTGTGGCGATTTGCTGTGCATGGTGCACTCCACGCGCATGCGCAGCGGCGCGACGTGTTCCTCTAATTGACGAGAAGGCGGCGCCACTTCTCAGCGCTTACTTTTACTTAGTAAACGACAAGCAATAGAGCAGGGATAGATGATGCACACATACCCAATATTGTGCACTAATTATTGTGCGCATGAAAACATCAGACAATGTACAGCAAAATCAACGACTCTATAATACAGCTTCAAGGCACTTGCGCTAGGCTGCGCGACAAACCTGTTCTTTTTTTACTTTCAAACGCGATTTAAAAAGACACATCCTACCCAAATCACGAAAACAGTGCTCCATTCTGTCAATTTATTCCACGGTCTTTTCATTTCCATCAGGATATAATCACACGTTCTGACCAGTTATCGGTCCTCTAAAAGTTCGTGATGAATGTCTCGAATTACGTTCAACTTCGGTGATTTCTCAAAAATGGGCATGCCATGAATTGACACACACTAAATCTTTTTAATATTAACTGCCATGACGTCAATAACTGAAAATTAATTAACCAGGTTTTGTTCATTGGTCTCGTCAATGTTATTTAGTTGCTGCAAATTATTTCGGGCCCGGCATAGAGTACGTGAGCAAAAACGACTGAAGCGTCACTGTCAAAGAATTTTTTTTAATCTGTATTGTCTCAGAAAACATTCTGCATATATCCACTGTGCGAAAGTGCCCGTAAGTGCGGTAAACGGCGAAGTGGATACTTAGATCCTTCTTGCAAAGAGTTACAGCGAAAGTGTTTATTTACGATGCTTATACTCGAGTCTGGTCTTCACCAGGTACAAGAAGAATACCTACTTCTTCTGCTCACGTTAATGTGAGCCGATATCAATGGACCTCTGACAGTTAAAAGTGCACTGGCAACTCTGCCTCAGCGCCAAAAAAAAAATTCAAGTGTACGATACGCTGTATTGGCATTTGCAGCGTCGCTGTTGGAAGTCTCAAACTTCGACGTCCTAGATGGTACAGCTTCAGTGTTATTGTGAATAAACTATGGAGAACACGAAAGCAATACCTTTTTGATATTTTTCGGCACTAACTAGCTCATTGAATGCGGTCATGCACAAAGGCTGGTTGCCAGAGACCTCGTTTTCTTAACCGTTGACTAATTGCCCGGATGTTCTCGGTTGGCTGCACGGATAACAGCTCTGGCTTTTAGCTGAAGGTCCCTTGAAGGTCGCCGACAATAGGGGCTAAAATCATTATTGCTTAATAAGCCGTCGTTTACGTGATGGCGGTCATTTGTTATAGCAAAGACGATGCTTTTGTCAGCGTTTCTTAACCTGCATCTGTATGCATAATTTATTCGCAGTGGCGTGGTACCAAGACAAACAAGGTAATTAAAAAGTGATCAATTTGCCACCCCGGACGCAAGGCAGAATAGAAGATGTTGAAGTGATCCGTTTGCTACGAAATTGAAGAAACTTAAGACAGCGCTGCTACTTTTGCTTTTCTACGCAGTAGTTAATAAATAGTGTTTGTGTACTTCCAGTTCCAATCATTGATTTTTCACGAGAACCGCAACTAATTGCTCAAGATTGTGTTTTCCTCGGACGTCAGTTCACTTCATTAGATTAATGGCCATTGACAGCGATGTTATTGTCCTTATGCGATCTTCTCGTCCTGAGATTCACCGTAGGTACGCTCTTCGTTCACAGCTATCACAATACTACATATGTGTATAGCCAATGGTAATGCAGCGTTGTACACTCGCGAGTGGTCATTTTAAACTTTCTCAATATAAAGCCAACAGTTGGGAGCAATTATTGAAAGGTTCTCTGCTTTTCATAGTGACAGCAGTGGCGCAAGTGCGTGTATTTCGGGAGACCACTGATTCTAAGAAGGATGGTATGCACGCAATGTTTTTAGGGGCGAAGCTCCTTAAGCCGTGGGGTCGTGTGTCCCCTGGTATGTAGTAGCCACCTCTCGTTTAGTTCGTGGAGTGTCCGCTAGATGGTGGTACTTGTATATGATGAAAACACGGCTCAAGGCCGGCTAGATAACTGAGGACGACGAAGTGGGAAGCTCGAGCAGCAACCACGATTTCTCTGAGGAAGACGACGCTCTCGGGTCTTCGGTTCTTCGACGTGTTCAAAGCCGGCTAGATAACTGAGGACGACGAAGTGGGAAGCTCAAGCAGCAACCACGATTTCTCTGAGGAATACGACGCTCTGGTCTTCGGCTCTTCGGACTTCAACGCCTGATGCTCACCACCCTCACGAAGCGGTTCTGCCAGTCCGATCCCGCAACCCCGTTTCCTGCAGTGGATACTCCTGTCCACCGCTACAGTCGCCGACTGCGAGGCCTTAGTTCTGAGGCCATCCCTCTGGAACTTCTCCAGCCAAGCCCTACATCAGGAGAAATGGCCACCGCCGGCGCTTCACAGGTGACTGTTTGAGCAGCCGATGCGAGATGCGAGATGTTATAAAACTCGACTTGTAGTATGATGAAATATGATGAAAAGATGTGATTTTATGAAAATATGAATGATGTCATTTAACATTACTCACGTGTTTTACTTTTGTGGGGCGAATTACTCGTATTCACGTTTACCGATGATATCCTCCGGAGCTTCGCCCCACTCATCTTCATTCACCCCGTGGATATGCTGTAATTTTTAATTTTTTTTTACAAGCGAAGGTGTATACGGCTAGGGCTCCGTGTTTTTTTCCTGTTCGTGAACAAAAACACATGTGCCGCAAAAATTGGCCGAACACCACCACTCCGCCACCTGCACACTACAAATGGGCACACGGCCTCGAGCTTCTCAGCGATCGAGGCCGTGTCTTCTTGTCGGAAGTCGTCGAAGCCATTTTCAAAGAGTGCACTGCTGTTTCATCGCAAAACTACTGCTTACCACCCGTAGACGAATGGCCTAACCGAACGCTTCATCCGCACGCTCGGCGACATGCTCCTCAATGTACGTCGCCGCCGATCACACAAATTGGGATGCCATTCTCTACCCTTCGTCACCTACACTATAATACCGCCCTCAGAGCACTACTGGTTTTTTCCACCCTTCTTCCTGTTGTACGGAAGGCACCCAGTTGCACCACCATTGACACGATACTACCCTACAAGCCGGATCATGTGATTTGTACGCCTACTTCTGACACAGCCAGGCTTGCTGAAGAGTGTCGCGAGCTTGCAAAGACCTTTACAACCCACGAACAAGAGCGGCAGAAGAGCCTTCGCGGTGGCACCACCACTTCTGAAGTCCACGTTCCCCCCGGAGCGCTCGTATGGCTCTCGGTCCCTACCACTGCAAACCGGCCTCTCTTCAAAACTGCTGTTTTTGTAACCAATACATGTGTCATGTTAAATAAACTTTCAAACTTTCAAACTTCAAACTGCCGAAAATGCGAAGCCCTACCGGATCGTCGAGCGCACATCCCGGCAACTACCTGATCGAACCCCTTCGAACCAGCTTCGGACATGCGCCGTCGAGGGCGCGACATAGTCAACGTGAGAGCGCCTCAAGGCCTACTATGACCACCTCATAGTAAAGAGCGTTAGGTCGCCGGACGGCGCCCTTTTCGTACCGGGGTAATTGTGGCGAAGCAATTGGTACTGCTTAACGTTTCCGCTCTCCAGCGGCTCCTAGTGGGTCGTCCTCTTCTAAACGCCGCTCGCGCTCGGAGCCCGTGCTTTTGCATTGAGTGTCGCCATAGTGCATTGTCGCCGAGTGCGTCCAATAACAAGCTTAACAGTTCAAAACAACAGTCTGTAGCAAAACCGCTTCTTTCGCTGGAGTGGCCTTATACCAGCGTTTTACATCGAAGCTGCTAAAGTCGAGCTCAAACTGGCGAATTGTTGTCGAGCAGACAAGTTTAAATTGCGCTAAGACGACAACACGTAAGAAGATAGACAACGCGATATGACATAGATAGCATAGGTATCTATGACGTAGTATAGCAAGCAGGGGCGTAGCCAGCGGGTGGCACAGCGAGCACGTGCTCCACCCGAAATTTCGTTCTCCCATGGGATACAGCCGGCAAGCAACCCAGTCTCGACGATCTCAGGCCCATCTCGCTCACTTCCTGTGTGGGCAGGGTCTCCCGGCACTTGGAAGGCAAGGAACGTGGGTTATCAGTTCAATTTTCTTGAAGTCGGAATTTTCTTGAAATGTGCAAGTCCTGATATCGACTTCACGCGTTGTCGAGCATACAGCTTTTAGTTACCCACACTTAATATTTCAATGAAGCACCCATAGCAAGTGTACTGCTTCCCAATTGGTTCTTTTGGGGGGTATCGTCGGTGCAATTAGCGCCTCCTCTATTTTCGGATTGCCAGTCAGGTACGTCCGATCCACGGCTAGGCGAGACAGCGCGCGCGCGCTCCTTTTCTTACGTCCTTCGCACCCTTCGCAAAAGCAATGGGATTGTTTCTCAGCATGTTTCGCCACCTGTAGGCGGTAGGGGCGCTGAGCCCCTGACCTTGCCTCTCCTGCGCCGCGTGCACGGCCGAAGGCGGTTGCTGGAACTAAAACAGCGGAATGGGGAGGTTTGCGGCGATGGAGTAGAAGAAGAAATTATTGCAGAAGCCGGAGGTGGATGAAGGATCGTCTCTCGTTTTAAGAAAATATTGTTATCAGACGGCTAGGAGCATAATGAGGATATAGGTGGGCTCATGACTAACACAAGTTGAAACTCCGCGAGAACGCGCAAGGAACGGCTCACCATCCGGAGGCATAAAGCAACACTAACGAACAAGGAAAGAGATAAGCAACGGAGCGCACTTTTTCTTTACTTGTTGAAAGGCGGACTAACATAGATGCTAGCAAAGGGACATGCTTCATTGTGTATTTGTACCGCTCGCAGTGTAAGCAGACGCCGCGCCAGCGGCCTTTGGTACTTCGGTCTAGTTTGACAGTCAAGCACAAGGGAGGTCGTTTCGAGAAAAGCCAGCACCGCTTCGCTTTGCTAGTTCTTTGAAACACGTCTTATTGGTCTCATGGTTAAAACTTATTATACGAATGGAAAAAGAAAAGTGATGGCTCTGCGTTCTTGAAGTCTTTAATGGAAGAAAGTAAAGCAGCTTCACCATGTTACCAAATCAAACAAATGCCATCGATGAAGCGCTTGTACTAAAACGGTTTATTTGGGATATGTACATTTAAGATTTCACCCACATTTCTCTCGGTGATCTTTTCTACTCACGTGATTGAGGTCGACTGAGTCTTTACTTTGTGTGCTTTTGCAGGCGTGTTCCAGAAAAGACAACCTACATCATCGTATACCTTTACCTTGCCTTGTTCCACTCGGTACATAGCATCTGGGCATGTAACAATAGAATGCCAACCTTCTATGACGAGCACAGTCTTGAATTTGAATACAGAACAGTGAATAACAATGCGGCGTCCTTAACTTCCGTTTACAATGACCATGCGCGCTGTTTTTGAAGGGAAATATAAAATTGCGTCTGACGTGTCATTCTTTCGGAACGCTGCGAAAGGAGGTTAATTATTTCCCTATGAAGTCGTACATGCCTCATCAAACGCGAGAACTGACTGTCGGCGGCGTCAACACGAGTGATGATGACACATGATGGCATAATCACATGACGTCACCTGATGACATAATCACATATCATCGTCGCTTGGCCAAAGGTGGGCAGTGCAAGACGAGGTAAAGTGCAGAAATCATTTTGGGGGTGGTCGTTCAGGATCAGTAGTCCATCGACTAAAAGGAAACAGAAGATGGCCTCCAAGTCGTCTTAGACGAATGCATGAGGCATCCTGCGAGTGTTTTTTCTTCTTTTGAGCATATGTGAAATCTTTACCACTTTCCCATTCTAGAGGCTAATCTAAATTCCAGTTCTAGAGGCTAAACAGTGTAATTTCAAGTGGAGCTTGCATTCACTGACCCGTGTAGCTGATGGTGTTCCAAAAGAACCTACTCAGCCGCAACTGGCACGCTCACCAAGGAAAAAGTTCCAGGATGCTGAGCTTCCCCTGTAGAGTAGAACGCGATAGCGTAATCGGGCTCCTTTAATTAACATCCCTTCTCAATTAGTAGCCTCGCTTCGCTTACCAGTGGACACCTCAACCGTGCTGCAAGGGAATGAACGTCTGTACGCGCTACATTAGCCATTTCAAACTATCCCACAATGCCTACTCCAAGTACAGCTGCGAAGTGCCCACAACGCTTGATTCTTCCTTTTGAGAATCAGCAAAGAACCAACTACGCATTCGTAGGCAACACGCCAACCTACGCAGCTGCTTACATTGTTAAGGTTTTGCTAATGGTGACTATGAAATACGCCTGAGCGATTGTAAAGTGTGGGCATATAAAACTTCCACTCGTTGTGCAATTCACATGTCTTGAGGCGTTGCGTGATTCTACGCTCCTGGCACGCAACATTGCATGCGTTGAGACTGTCATGGCATTACAGACATGCGTATAGAGTTTTTCTTCGGAAGCAGCTTCAAGCATGGCATGACTCGGTGGTAAAACACCTGCATGCCACGTAGACGGCCTGGGTCCGATTCCTACTAAACCGATGTTTTCTGATCATTTATTTATTTGAACACTCTCGAATTTTCTGTCACGGAGAACGCTGACTTTTCGCTCGCAAACGGCTACGCGGACGCCGTAAGTTTTGCGAAACGAACTCAAACGGTATAATATAATAACTACAATAAATTTTTAACCCGAAAGTATTTTATGCCGGGGTCCTCCAAGACTTCAGTGACGTCTTTCCGTCACGGAAATGATGTCGAAAAAAATGCACCCGATCAGATGGCAAGAAAACGGTTGTATCAACGGGAGTCGAACCTACGACGTCCCGGCCATCAACAACAAATGTAGGCACGCTATCCATTGCGCCACGGTCACATATTATGGAGGCTTTACAAACGCACCTCTTTACAAATGCACCTCTGGAGGCTTTACAATCGCACTTTCCTCTCGCAGTGCTCTTGGTCGGCGGGGTGGTGTCGCCATCTGGGAGCGGTAAAATGAAGTAATGCATTATGGCTAGAGTGTACTAGAACTTTTGAGTGGCGCGACCGAAACGCTCTCCCCTTGCTTTCCCATCCCCAACTTGCGGCGAAAGTAGCGGCGGCGCTGCCATCGCCCAATCTTCCCACTTGGCTTGCTCGGCGGCATGGCCGGCATCTCTCTTTTGGTCGCGAAATGTAAAAAAAAACAGCGTTTAAACATTGTTACACGCCAGGTTGCACAAATGGACATCCGCGTGTGCAACAAGTCTCAAGTTATCCCTTTTTAAGGCCCCGAATGACGAAGAACAACGACTCCTTTGGGAGCGGAACCTCCATCGGCTTGACAAACCGCTTGACGCCGATTGTGCTGTGTGCGAATTACATTTCGAACCGCATTTCATTGTGAGAGGACTACGTGCATATTATCAATTTTGCTGAAGCTACTTACATGCAGAGATTGCCTATGCATACCTTATTACAAGCCGCTTAAGCGAAGATAAAATTGAAAACCTCTTCGGTATTGTCAGGCTGTCATCTGAATGCAATGCTCATCCCACTCCGCAACAATTTCTCACGACCATTAATTGTCTAAGCTGTTATAATCTTGCCAAGAGTGTTGCTGGATCACACGTTTCAGAGGGGGTTGTAAGCTCGCTTTTCACTGTCGCAGACAAGCCTGCTAACTTGTATAAGCAGCAGCAACTGATTGACTTGTTGCTTGATGAAGGATACTTGGAAGGTGCTGAAGGTTCGCTTCATAGCAGCTCTTTGACTGCACCAGACCACCCATACGTCAATCAGCATAGCGACTCCAGGCTTACGTACTATGTGGCAGGCTATGTTGCTAGAACATGTGTGCTCCAAAGTGCAGCGCATGCATGAATGAGCTTCTGCTGCCTTCATGAGATGACCAGTACCTAAATGGTGCTGTTTTCACAAAATCTTGTGATTTCGGTGTTCTTCTGTACCATTCACAGAAAGCTTTTGTTTTGATTAGTGAACTTGAAGAAATTTTCACTGGTTGTTTTAGTAAGAGTGACTTACACAAAGACAGCATCTTGGATGTCTTGGCAGTAATCAACAGGAGAAGCATTTTGGGGGGTGTTGGCTGCAACGAACATTGCAAGCCATTGACTGCTCAGCTGATCCGCTTTTATGTGGTCACACGTATGCATGTTTATGTGAAGGGTTTAACACGTCGCGGGATGAGAAACAAAGTGCACAGCAGTACCTGAAATTGGGTAGGTTATAAATTGCTACAGTGGCGTAAAAAGGATGTCATTTTTCGTGCATATTTTATTGCACTCCTAATTTTTTAAGGTACACCAAGAAGAAAAACAATTTTTCCGAGAAGAGGCTTGTAAGTGAGAGAACGTGCAAATTCTGACGCGATATCTCAAAATAAAACTTTGATTTGAATCTTTTTGTATTAATAAGCCTGTGATGGTAAATTTAGCAGCATTATGGGTGTCGGAGCACAATTAATCGATCTAAGCCGATTCATGGTTCCACTTTAGTGTCCCTTCAAACGACTTTGCAACCATAACATATTTTTTTATTTAAATGTATTTTGGAAAAACAACCTAAACACTACATGTCTTGTGTTTTCTTTGTTTATGTTATTTTTGTTTCCTGGCTCTATAATTTTGTTTTTTACAATTTGCTAATTCGCAAATGTATTGTTTCATAATATGCAAACCTTGTATTTTTGTGTTATCAATGATTATTATCATTACAGTTACGACTCTGCTTTGCAGTGGTGCTGCGTTTTTTAAACTCTCAAAATCTTCCATGACTATGTTTCACTGAAAGCCTTCTTCTGCAGTATTACGTATTTGAATTTTTGTGGGTCCTACAACAATGAATCTAATCCCATATTTCAAAATCAAAGGGAGGTTTGGAAAAACTCTGCTGTTCTTCAAACAATGTCAATAAAGCCGATGGCGCGTTGCTTGTGCACGCAGCCACAAGCAACGCGCCATTTGATTCCAGCTTTAGTGTTTTACATGGAACGGGCCAAGAGTTCTTCGTTTTGTGGGCAGCATACTCATTTTTTTTTCGGGGAGATGGGGGGAGGGGGGGGGGCTTCCGTTGTGTACCAGCCAGCTGGTTTCTCATTTAATTGTACACTGTAAAACATGGCAAAAAAAAACGCGCTCCTTATACTGTATAATGTGCTATGCTGCTTCAGTGCGGTCAGCAGCAACTTCAACAACAATAATGTCAAATAATCTTTATTTGCATTAATATTTATGAAAGAGAGGAAGTATAAGAATAAGAAAAAAGCGGGAGATCATCTTGGCCGGCACACTATAGGCGCGACGGAGAGGCACCAACACGTACGCGGAACGCCTGCCAGCCATCCGCCCGGGAAGATTGGTCGACGCCAGCGCCACCGCATCATTCCACGCTGAAACGCCCGCTCCCAAGCAGCCACTCGCGCCACTCAAAAGCTTCTAGTACACTCTATTATGGCCCTGACCTCCGCGATTAGATCCTGCAACGCGTCGTTGCCACGCGTGCACCCCATTCGGCGCGTTTCCAATAGGAGAAGTGCAATTTTGTCACCGCCTTCACACACCGCGAGGTGGCGACCTCAGCCCAAGCATCGGCCTCGTTCAAAGCATCCATCCATAATAAAAATAGGTCTGTGACGCGCGCTGCATCGCCGAGCTGTAACAATGCGTTCCCCGTTTCCGCCCACCCCGAAAAAAATCGAGGCCGGGCTAGAGGGTAGACACGACGCGCGTTGCGTTTCCCTCTAGTCCCGCCGTGGTGTTCAATAACTCTTTAACATGCTGCGGGATGCCGCATGCCCAAGTTCTGCGTCCAGTCAGCGACGCTCTTTTGGCTGTCACACCGCTTTCCCTGATTACGCTCTCACCGTTAACTACTGCAGCAACCACAAAGGTTAGTCTAATCATTGATCATGGACGTTAGTAGTCGGCATGGAGATGTGCCAGCAAGCGTCAAGTGGGTGCATCCACGTTAAACGGTGCTATAGCTGCCAAACACGAATATACATATTGCAAGCTCTCTTGTATCAATGTACTCTAAACATTCAATTCATTCTGTAAAGACAAGTTTAATTTCGTGTTATAACGATTCCTATCACGGAGGGAACAACCATGTTTTTTTTCCGGGGCTGGGGTTTATACCTGTGTCCCCACGGTTCAAATGCGAGTGTCTTGAACATTAGGCCATGGGCTCATGCTTACCCATTTGCTTGTATATGCAAAAACAATCGGGAAGCAGTGAAAGAAGTTAAAAAAGAATTATTTTAAACCTCATTGAGAGAGAGAGAGAGAGAGAGAAAACTTTTATTTGTGGAGGCCTCAAGGATTATCCTCGTTGGGTGGAGCCCCTAGTTCAGGGCCCCATTGGCTCGCGCCACACTACGTGCCCGCTGGATGAGCCGACGCTGCCCTTGCGGCTCTGAGCTGGTCAGCGCAGTCTCCCAGGAGGATTGTGAGGTTGAAGGAATAGGGCGGCAGCCCGGTGGTTGTGGGCATTCCCAGGTGCAGTGATACACCGTGGGCTTCGCTCCACAATAGGGGCAGTATGAGGGATCATTGAAAGCTGTAAAATTGCTGCCGGCGCTTTATGGCAATATTTAGTTTTGGCGCACTAAAAGCGATCTTCTGGACAATGCGCAAGGTCGATATCTGGATTTGACATTTCAGGAAAATTCCGACTTCGAAAAATTGAATTCCTAAACCGCGTTGCCGTGATCGTGTGACGGTCCTTCGGTTGGGCCGAACCAGGGCTGGGCAGTATCGCGATACAAGAGTATCGCGATAGTATTTCAGAGATACTTTTGAGTATCTGTATTTCTGTATCGAGATACATTTGAAAAATGTATTTGTATCTCAGTAGTGAAATACATTTACGATGTATCGCCTGTATCGCGATACTATGCAGGACACGGGTATCTCGTTACATTGTTTTTTTTTGTTGTCGGAAATGAGTTGAGGCGTGTTTCCAATGGGGGAATGGCGTTTTTTCTTTTCTTTTTTGTGCCAAGACAAGCAAAGGCGCGCCGCCGGTCGCCGACAGATAGGGCGATGGTTTCCCCTCAAGCACAGAATGGTCCATGTGGTAAAGCGCGCGACGCCGCAGACGGCAGAATCGCGGGGGCAGTGTTGTCGACCTCTGCCGACGAAAGTCGCTGTCTCTCAAGGTCAGTGCAGCACGCCTAATTTTTTTCGGGTGGCAAGCCATTACTTCGCGACCCCCCGCGCGGATACCGCCTTGGAACAGGCTTTGCAATGCTTCGCGTGCGTTCAGTTCTCAAAGCGGCGGCACTTCCAAAAGCAGTTCCCGTAGTCGC
The DNA here is from genome assembly GCF_013339695.2 of Rhipicephalus sanguineus. NCBI lineage: Eukaryota > Metazoa > Arthropoda > Arachnida > Ixodida > Ixodidae > Rhipicephalus > Rhipicephalus sanguineus. Next base: position 100,220,479 of record NC_051184.2, read on the forward strand.
GGCGGAAGTGACTAGAAGATGGCTATCTTTGACGCGCTTTCAGCCACCTCTCCAATGTCAGGGTGCGTTCCTAATTGATTACATGCGTGAAACGGTCTTTGTGGTAGCAGGCTCCCCCACCGCTGGAGCCTACTTCGCCTGTTGCGGCTTTCTGAAATGGGTGCCGGTAGCGTCGGTGGTGGTGACAGCTTCATTGAAGCCGACAGGGTCAGACGGCTTAGGATTCCGAAGATGGGGACAGACTTCGGATTATGAACAGTCAGAACAACCCAAGTGAGGGCGGAAGCGTTTCGGTATCTAGATGACCCGAGAAGAGATATCGCCACGCTGCAGGGCAATCCGGCTATGAAGGTGATATTCATTCACTATAACACGAATTTGTGCTGGCCTTCAGCGGTAGCCAGACGTTTTTTTTTCTTTCGTGAGTCTTGTGCTGAGGCTGCACCGACGCTGTTAGAAGACAGCCTATTTGAGAAGCCTACTCAGCAACCTTCTCAGCAAAGCAGATCTTCAAAATAAATGTGTGCTTTTTCTCAATTCTCTGGTGTTCATTAGTGATTCGAGTGATTTGCTTAAAGTGTGCTATGTCTAGCATAGCTTAGTTTGTTCGCCAAGTATGTCGATTTCGGTGTCCAATTCTTGTTACTGTTGCTGTGAAATAGTGTATTTTTATTGCAATTGATACTTGTAATTATGTCATTATTACTAATTATGTATTTTGTCCACCCCCTACCCTGCAATGTCTTAATGGCGCTGAGGGTACTGTATTAAATAAATATATGAACTGAACGTTTCGATGCGCTGTAACTTTATTACAACATTATGCTGCACCTATAAGTGTCTTTGCGTAGTACGAGCATCCTTCAAATAGAAGAAGCATTCCAGTATCTGTATCGCTGTAACTGTATTCCGGAATACTTTTTTCGTCCTATTGCAAAAGTATCTCCGAAATATCCCGTTACGTTAAAGGCAAATGTATCTCAGTATCTGTATTTTAGGCTTCCAGTTCATGTATTTCGATATCTGTATTCCGGAATACTTTTCTGAGTATCTCTGCCCAGCCCTGGGCCGAACCACAGGCTGACAAATGCTGGAAAGAACATTAAAGAGGCCACGCTGATTCCACCCGAAAATAGCGTTCTGGGACGGCGGCTGACTATAAAGAGAGAAGGAAAGAAAACGAAAGAAAGAAGACAAGTAACATCAGGCACGCTAAGCTTCCCTCGCCCCCATTCACTCGTTTGTGGAAGGGCTGCTGGAATTTTTTTAAACATGCAAAAAAAAACTTGGAGGGCACTTGACCGTCGCTCTGAAGAGTAGAATGCGATTGTGTAATGAGAACGTGTTCGTATCGCCTTCCCAGTCGCTAGCTTGGCCTCGCTTCTCGGTGGAGACCTGAACTGTACCACAAGGAAAGCCAAAGCGCGGACGCCCTCCGGGTCCAATATCAATACATGTGGTGCGACGAAACATGACCACACGGCGGTGCGATGCCATTTAATAGCATGGCCGTGGGCCCTTTGCAACATCTCGCGGATGTTGTGTCAAGCCGCTGATGAACCTCGGAGATGTGCGTACCACCGCCGCTAAATGGCATGTATAATTAGCTCGCCGTTAGTATGCTAGAGAGTGTAGGCGTGGTGGCCGAGCGGGCGGACGCGTCGCGCCACGGAAGAGGTCGCAGGTTCGAATCTCTGATCGCACTCGAACCGAGGTATTTTTTTATTATTTCTTAATTTACATCTCCCTCTAGTTTTTGCTCGCGGACAACACTGTCCCATTAAAATTAGAAACACGTGGAGCTACACTTGATTCTCCAAATAGTAAAGTTTCACTTCGCGGCTACAAGGTTGGTGAAGGAACTCTGAAAGCATTTCTCTACGCATTTAATCACAGTATGAGTTGAGAGAGCAAAGCTAATTTCCGTCGACGTGTCTTTCGGGTACCCAGCATGCTTATTTTCATATTTCTCAAACAGGGTATATAATCTTACATTAAAGATGTGCGTAGCGGTTAGTTTCTATACGGGCTCTGTGATTGGGTTTGTCGCATGCTCTAAATTTCGTGAGGAGTGAGCAGAAACCTATTCAGAGACTCCAGGGCCTGAATATAGGTCGCATAAAATTGGCTCCATTGGTGGTAGGCGGATGTCGTTCATGTTTTTGCATTTAGCGGCAGCATTTCGATGTCCGATAGCGCATAGTGGCGTTAAAGGGCCCCTAAACCACCAACAGATGCTCGCGTGCTCCTCTCCGTGCCTTTCCTATATCGACAACAGCTGTCATGACCTCACCTGTATGATTAGGTGACGTCGTGAGCAAGATACGCTGTCAGTTGGCATACAAGAGCCTGTTTTCTGCTAGTAGATGCGCGCGCTTCTTGCGTTTCCACCTTGGACGATGAGGAGGGGCATTCGGATAGGTGGACAGACGAGCCGAGGAACGCAGCCTAGCGAAGGACAGAGCGAAACGAGAAAGCGCGTGCAACTCCGCCACCGTTCGCTATAGACTCGTGCACAACTGCAACTCCACAACTAAATTTCGATTTCTGGATGGCTTAGGGACCCTTTAACGGTGTCTTTATTCCAAGCACCTTATATCTCTGTGCAAAACCATTAAAGAACCGGTATGACTAAACGTCGGAATTTTTACCGTGCTCTCTGATATAAATTAGACAGCTTACTGCTCTCCCACCATAGAGTAGGCAGTAACCTATATTGGCTGTATTAAAACTGTGAGCATTGTTATGTCTACTCAAAGAGGAAGCATGTCCATACAACTACCGTCCAGCTGACAGTCGCGTAACAGGGACAACTCTACAGAACATAATCTAAAGAGCGAGATACGTTTGAATGGCGGTGGTGAGTTTTGAACCGACCACCTGTGGGTCAGAAGCCGATCGTCGTGCTCACTAGGCGCAACACCTATGTCTGCAGGTGGTGAACTATACGAATAGCTTTGCGCAGGCGTAACAACAACAAGACGTTGAATAACGTGAAATGTAAGAGGAAATGCGGCGTGCCGAGGACGCTGCGCAGAACCGGAATGTACAGCGAGGCAGTGACAGACTATAGGAAGTAGGGGAACGACACCATGACGACGTCGCCGGAAAAAATCATTTCAGGGAAGGCTGCAACGCAGAGCAGGCACGGGCAATAGACGTGCTAGATCACGGACGCCGTCCGGAACAGAACTCGCAGGGTCCCTTATATAAGCATTCGCCTAAGACGCCTTCCAGGCGAAAGCCACCTTTTGTTTTTTTTTTTCTTCATTTCCTTCTCATTCGATGTATATATACTCGACCTGCCACTTTCGAAAGTTTACTGCGCACTCACCTGGTTTCGCAGTGCTTCCTGTGATCGGCCCGCCTCCGACGACGACGTGATGTGATGATGTCAGCATTATGATTTCGTCATAGTGACGTCGTCATGACGACACAAATGTTGGCGATATGTGATGTTCTGATGACGCCATATGGCGATGTCATCACATGATGATTTTTTTTGCATCCCTCGAGTAAACGCCGCCGACACGGCACGCCGACACCGTAGACGCCGACCGTCAGTGTTCGTGTTTGATGAGGCATCTAAGGGCTTTGTCTTAAAACAGCGCACTATTTGCCTCTTCTGTGTGGCATGCTGGTCTCGCTTAGATAAAAGAAGATAGAGATAAAATGAGGAAGCGGTAGGAAGATCAACCACTATTGAAACATCTGGCTGGCTACCATTTATTAGGGAGGGGCGGGTGAAGGAGTAAAGATGAAAAAGATGGAAAAGAACCGGAGAGAAAAAGCTGGCGCACAAAAACAACAAACAAACATGCAAAAACAACGCAAGGATAGGTGAAGAGCGTGAGTACCATAAGTTGCCCTATGGGCCACTGCCGCGCAAGTGGCCTGTTATAGATTTTCTGCGTTTAGATTTCGGGCCGTCATTGTAACTCTGTTTGTTGCGACGGGGTCTGTCGCGAATGCCGGCCAAAACGGCCGATAGCACTAGCTCTAGTGAACGCAGAATTTCCCGCGAGAGGCGCCATAATAAGCGCTATATTGAAAAAAAAAAATCATTTTCACACATAAAACAAGTACTCTTTCTTGCATAATTGAAATTTAATATTTGAATCGTTTGCTTTGTATAATGCTAACGGCCACTAAACTTGTTGTTTAGCGATTGTTATGCAATCAGCAGACGATCACGCGTTCTGTGTCATCAACCTGACACGTGACATTTACGCTGATACAAAGGTTTTCCTGCGATATTGACGATCACGGTGGCACGTCCAACCAGAACTGTGTTAGCTCAAACACTGAAGCGGGGCCGCATACTGGCAGAAAACCACTTGATTGCACACTGAATCTCGCCTTGTCTAAACGGTTTTAGAAGTGAAGTGCTTGCAAGCGAAATATTAAGCCTGAAAGAGTGAACTTAGTTTATGGGCTTTTACGTGCCAAACCACGATGATAATAATATTAATAGTAATAATAATAATAATTATAATAATAATAATATTAATAATGATAATAATAATAATATTAATAATAATAATAATAATAATAATAATAATAATAATAATAATAATAATAATGTGAGGTTTAACGTCCCAAAACCGCGATATGATTATGAGGAACGCCGTAGTGGAGGGCTCCGGAAATTTGAACCACCTTGGGTTCTTTAACGTGCGCCTAAATCTAAGTACACGGGCCTCAAACATTTTCGCCTCCATCAAAATTGCAGCCGCCATTGCAGGGATTCGTTTCCGCGACCTTCGGGTCAGCAGTCGAGCGCCATAACCACTAGACCACCGTGGCGGGGCTGCCAAACCACGATGTAATTATGATACACGCGGCAGTGGAGGGCTCCGGAAATTTAAGCCACCTGTAGTTCTTCAATGTGCACTGACATCGCACAGCGCACGGCCCTCTCAGATTTCACCTCCATCGAAATGCAAAGAGAAAAATTAATAAAGCAACATTCCCAGCGCATTGAAGCAAGAACCGGGTACTATATATTGCCGTTAATTCTCACAGGGCGACCGGGGAACGAGGTCGCTGTTGGCCCGCTTTCTGTTTCGCTCGGAGTCGCGCTCGCTCTTGGCGCGCTTTCTCTTTCGCTCGGGAGCGGACACTTTCCCTGTATTTCACCGATCACAAAGCGGTGATAACGAAGGGAGCACGTAAACCAACAATACAATAAATGTTTGATGTTTAAAAATCACACCATCTCCCCTGGGACCATGAGGCGATGCGAAGCGGCGTTTCGGCATGTCGAGCCCGCATTTCAGAGGGGAAGTGGAGAGGGGGAGGAGGGAGGCAAGTGGAGAGGGTGAACGTGAAAGGGGGGATGGGAAGGGGAGAGGGAGAAAATGGGAGAGGGGTAGGGGAGAGGGCAAGAGAGAAAGAGGGAGAGTGGAGGTGGAGAAGGGGGAAGTGGAAGAGGAGGTGGGTGGAGAGGGTTTGCGCGTGCGCAGTAGGGGTGGTCACACCGCACACCACCACCGGATTGAACTCCACCTAAGATGCTTCGCATCTAATATATACACAGTGTTTCACACTCCTTAAATGATGTACTGGGCGAATTTCACGGAAGAGTTTCACGGTTTACCGATGATTCCCTGCGGAGCTTCGCCCCACTCATCATCATTGACCCTGTAGATATGCTGCGATTTTTTTTCTGAAGGGTGATGGTGAAGGAGGAAAGCGAATGCGAAGCCAGTGGGGAACGCGGCAACTAAAAAAACCCCGAAAAATCTAAAATATAACGCCATTTCACATATTATCACTAATATTTTTTCTGGCATTATCAATTAGCAGCTAAAAATTATAACTGAACATTTTGATATAATTAGGTTACGCACTAAAAAACTTTTTTTTTGCGGAACTACTTTCAGCTGAGCAGCGACACTGACGAAACGGCGTGGTTCGGCTCCGTATCATTGACTGCATTGCCACAGAAAGTTGTCCCCGATTACAACAACCCGACAAGCGCGGCGAGAACACACCCCTGTGGTGCGATCTTGTACGCATTCCAAATAACCACGGAGGTGTGGCGTTACATCCAGCCGCACGCGAATGGCCAATGTGAACCATGACAGACGTCACAGCCCTGCATTGACCAATCGCGTGCGGCTGGATGTAACACCACGCCTCCGTGCTTATTTGGAATGCGTACACGATCGCACGACTGCTCTCTAACCCTGCTTTCTTTCCATGCGGGTGCACTTGCGACCACGGCAACGCCGGCGTTGTTTGCGTGTCGCGTCTTTCGCTCGTGAAAAACGCGCAACGCACAAAAAAACTTTTTTTTTTGCGGAACTACTTTCAGCTGAGCAGCGACACTGACGAAACGGCGTGGTACGGCTCTGTATCCTTGAATGCATTGCCACAGAAATATGTCCCCGAGTATAACAACCCGACAAGCGCGGCGAGAACACACCCTTGCTCTCTACTCTGCTTTCTTTCCATGCGGGTGAACTTGCGACCACGGCAACGCCGGCGTTCTCTGCGTGTCGCGTCTTTCGCTCGCGAAAAACGCGCAATGCGGCTCCGCCGTTAAGCCTCCCCCGTATTTTCCTCCCGTTCTCCATCTTCTATCGCGCTGTTGTTATCAGTCTTTAACTGATGCATGACGTACCAAACGAATATTTTGGTGCATGTATGTCTTTCTTTAAGGAGGAGGTATTCGTTTGATTTCAATTTTGGAAATAAGATTCGGCGCCTACTGAAGATTGATGTGAAGCATTATAATATAAGTCGGATAATTTTGCCATCCAGATAAGCGAGTTAAAAAAATTTCACAATTAGCTTGTGCTGTAGTTGTGGCTGAAAGTAATGAGCATTCAGCTATATGACCAATATGAACGGCTCCGTCAACGATGCAGCATCCGAACTAATTGCCCCTTTTTTAGGCTTACTTTGCCAGTTTCTGATAGCAAAGTAAATAGTGATTTAAATCATTCTGGCTTTGTCTAAGCACATAACTCCTTCCGTTTTCAGTTAATAGAACACATAGTGCTCTTAATAGTGTCCGCATTACAGTGCATTTGCAAATGATTAGGTTCTCGGAATGCTTTCATGGACAGAGTATCGTCATCCCCATTCAACCCACGTAAACACGAAAAAGTTGTTTTGCTGAATAATAGTAAATTCTCGGCCTATTTATTCATTTATGCCGCATACTACCGACGAATATGCGAAATCTGGCTCGTTATTGTAGACGTTACGTTAAAAAATATCAGCAATGACATTCTGGGTTTACTCCTAAAACGAGGAGCGCAAAGCTGCCTGTCCACCAGTATCCCTGCACTCAGTCACCCCCATCGTCGACATCATTGCAATTACGCACAGAAGGGACACATGGGGAGTCGTTTCAATAATGGAAAGCACAAAGGAAATCTGGAAAGCGCACGATACATGAGAAGGCTCCTTCAAGCAATGCGGAGTTCCCGGTGTTCACCGCAAGCCTTTCTCATGGGGAGAAGCTGCCTAGCAGCTGAGTTTGTTTGCGTTGTGATCACGCTATGGGAAGTCGACGCATAATTAGAGCTCACGAAGAGAGGCGTGAACATGAAGGTGCAGTGTACTTAATTTTATTGCTGTCAATGAATTCGTGTAGCCCATTGCTCAATCGTTCAGTGCTATGAGACATTGGTCTATCGAATCGAAGATACCGTATCTTCGCTCTCCAACCATGCAGCCGGTGTCAGAGAGCCTCGCTAGCATAACATCATGCTGCACTCATTTCTTAAACGTGGTCAGCGAATGCTCTGCAACACATTCCATGCTTCGAACGTTGGACTCATTGCCGATGCACACGCGCCGTGGTGGTCTAATGGGTATAGTGCTTGACTGCTGACCTATAGTCCGATAAAATCCCGGCCGTGTCGGTCGTATTTCGCTGGAAACGGAATGCTAGAGACACGGGTGCTTAGAATTACTTGGCTACCCAAGTGGTCGAATTTCTGGAGCCCTCTATTACGGCCTCTTCCATAATCCCATCGTTGTTTTGGGACTTAAAATCCCGACAATGTAGAGCTGTGCGCCGCCGCGCCACGCCGCCGCCGAAGTCCCGAGAGGGATGACGCCGCCGCCGCGCTAATATTGCGGCGCGCCGCCGTTTGTCTTTTCTTGTATCATGAACAGGAAATGTGGACATAAAATACAACACATCTCTGGGGAAGCTCTTCTCGATGTACCCATGTAATGGACTGTTAATTTGAGCCGCCGCTGATAGGCGCGAGCTTGGCCAGCAGCGTGCCTTCTGTTCTTTTTTCCAGTTCTTCTTTTCATTTTGGGGTCACGAAGCTTTCACAACTACCGACACAAATGAAATAAACAGAATAAGATTCAACCTTGCGCTTCAACGTTAGAGAAAAAAACTAGAAGGGAGCGCGCCTAGCGTCCACAGGCCAACCTCCTATGAAGCCACTATGTCCTCGGATCCTCTATTCAAAAGAATTCAGCGCTAGGCTTTAAACACAAGCACACAGAAAGACATGACAGCACCCGTGCCGTCATGTCTTTCTATGTGCTTGTGTTTAAAGTTTAGCGCTGAATTCTTTCGAAAAGAAACATGTGCGCCACCAACTCGTCCCACAACGTGTTTTGTTAAAGGGGTACTGACACAAAACTTCGCCGCCGAGATTGGCTGCGGCATCAGTTCCCGTGAACATGCGTACATCATCTGCGAAATATCAACAGCGAATATATAGCTTGGAAAGTATTTTGATTGAACTTCGAAGTTTGCGTGAGCGATCGACACCCTCGGGCTATTGACACCCTCAAAGGTGACCCTTGGTGACCCTCTACTTCCCTGACGTGATCACGCTGCAACAAGTTATGATGACGTCATAGCCACCATTTTCTAGCCACGTTCGCGCGGATGGGCGCCACACTTCTGTGTGCAGACGTGATCGAGCGCTGCAGCCGCTTGGTGGTGATAGTTGCACCCGGAAGCTTGTCGTTTTTGAAACTGAAACTCACACTGGTTGGTAATGAGGACCATATAATTATTTGTCTGTCGTGCGCTGCAGCAAACGCTGTGCAGTGTTAAGACTAACAGGCCCCCAGTAACACAATGCAGGAAAAAAAAAAACGCTAGGCCAAAATTTTTGTGTGAAAACCCGTTTAAGTGAACTACTCGGCTTCATATCACAATTTCCATCATGCTCCTTTTTCCGTTCCTTTTTGTAGTGGGCACATGGGCGAAAATGACGAGCGCGCGCGCATAGCGTCCACAGGCCAACCTCCTCCGACGCCGCTCCCCCCTCGTGCTCGAAGCTCTGGTCACAATTCCTTCCATACTGCTACTTCATTCTTTACGGCCGGCTACAGTGAACTCTTCTAGTTCACTGTAGCTGGCAAGTTATTATCGATGTGTCCTTTTAGTGGACTGTTCATTTCGGCTGCCCCTGATTGACTAATGTTCGGTGAGAAGCGCGCCCCCTGCTTCCAGTTCGTCTTTCGTTAGGGCATTTTGACGTCACGAAGCTTTGACAACTTTTGACTCAAATGAGAGGGACAGAATGGTCCGCCGCGGTGGAGCTGTCGTTATGGTACTCGGCTGCTAAGCCGGAGGTAGCGGGTTCTATCCCGGCCGTGGCGGTCGCATTTTGATGGAAGCGAAATGCAAGAGGTACGGGTACATTGCGATGTCAGTGCGCGTTATGGAACGCCAGATGATCAAAATTTCCAGAGCTCACCTGTACACTATCATAATCATATCGTAATTTTAGAATGGAAAACCCCATATATTATTATTATTGAAGAACGTAATGCGCTACAACGCAACGAAAGCACCCCCCAGAGATCCGCTTTTGGCCGCACATCTCGAATGCCGTGCATAAACTCTAATCGCACAAGCCACCGAATTAGTTTTAATGTGGCCGCCCGTCTAACGCACCTGTCAAGGTCAGTACGCATTCCGTGTATCGTTCTCAACATCTGGGACACATTCATATGCAATTTCAGACTTGACAAATTCCTCTTTCTCTACATTTCGTCCACTTTCTTCTCACGGTGGGAAAGTACTGGTGGGCTGGTGCGTCGACGTGGTCAAGAGCGAGGTGACATCACGGCTGAGCGCTTTTTCTAGTGTCTGAATGCTCTCTGGGGAAATGGACTGTGGATGTCTCCTTTAGATGGACACACCGAGAATACCACTCCGGAAGTTGCATCTTTCCCTCCTTCAGAAGTCTTACGAGCATTGCCTGACCTCAACTCCGCGGTGTCCTCCAGCCTTAAAGGCGACAACGCAACTCGCGGTATAGCATATTCGTGGAGCCTTGTACCTAGTAGATTCTGCATAGGTAAATAAAATAGATAAGTAATACATACCGATGCGTTAGTACACTTTTTTACTCTCGTTTTTACAAGAGTGAATCGAAAAATAAAAATAGAAGTAAAGGCAATGAAAAGCTTAGAATAACAGATAGCTGAGCTAGTTGTTAGATATTCATGTTAAAGACACAGAATCTGCAAACATAGGCACAAGAGAAAAGTCAAGAGAATGAACAGTTATTTCTCACGTAGGCCGCCACACGCACTCGATTGACAGGTACGCCTCTTGCCTGGGAATGCGCATATAAGTATTTGTGTGTACCTTCTTCTTCGCAGCTGTACCATTTTGCAGTTGGTAGCGGTGTTTGTGGTGCCTTGACCACTGTCTTCTGTCCATGTTTGCACGGAGATTCTGTGTAAATGGCCGCAAAACAGTGATTCAGGTGACATAATTAGGGTACGCGCTCTCGATTGTTCTGTACACGATAAATATCAGTTGTGAATTGTCTCCAACCCTGCTTTGCCATGCAGTCGCCCACCCTTTGTTCGTTGTATCGAGTGACTGTATGCCGTGTACAATCAACTGATTTCGCTCCACTTCGCGCGTTTCCAACTGCGCATGCAGAGATAAGAGGATGTAGCTGGGAAGCACGAAATCTTAATAGGCTCAATGCTTAGTGCGGCCATTCTATACAATGTGATGTGTGCTGCATACGCCTGTTTCCTAAAGCACGCGTAAACGCGGGCTTTATGAACAAAAAAATATGTGGCGAGGAGATGTCGCCTGTAAGAAGGGTAGTGAAGGCGAGAACGAAACCTTTGCAAAAGGCGTCAGATAATTTGATTCTTCCAACGGACGAACTTTTTACAGCGGAGGCGATGCAGCTCTCCAGAAAAACGGCGAGCCCTCTTCCACGGTTTTTGAATATTCTTTTATTGCCATAACTATTATATGAACACTCTGGACATTTTTTCACCGTCACCGTACCGTTCCGTATCAAGTCCAAATCGGCAACGTCGCTGCGCGCGTCGCATGTTGTACCTACCCGCTCGCGAGCGCTGGCGAGGCACACTGCTGAAGCAGAGGTGAAATAAGCCTGCCTTCTCTGTCGCATGGAGGGTGCATGCGATAATGTCAACCCGCGTGCGAGGAAAGGACTGCCGTCAATTGCTCTTCAACCAGAAAGGAAACGCCCCTACCGTCTTTCGCTGGGTGACGGATCGGGAAGGGACGCCGGAGTAATGGGGGGCTGCGTGGCTCTAGCAGCAACTGTGAACTTTGAGTATAAGGGCACGGTCGCTATGTTGGCAGACATCAACTAACGGCTGGGATACCCTCCTACGCTCTGTGATTTCACCGCTTCGTGCTGTGTCCATTGATACGAGAAACTGCACGAAAACCGCTTCTCTCCCGGGAGCTGCCATATACCCATGCACCAGCGCTTTGCAGAGTTACGCGATCGGACCAGAAAGAGTTAGCTGCTAACCTTAGTTCGTATAACATTACGACGTGTTGCTGTCGCATTCACCGCTTCGCCTTCCGGTGAAACAGATTTTTACCAAAATTCAAGGGACAAAATTTTTCCCCACCATCTCTTGAATCTACTCCCCCCCCCTCCCCCTGCGCCACACCGCCGCCGATCCGCTTAACCCCGCGCCGTTCACACGCCGCCGCCGGCGATTTTGCGACCGGCGCACAGGTCTACGACAATGATTATTAGCCGAATGCACGTACGTCTGCAAATTTTAGTGATCACGAAAACATATATGAGTCATCGGCGTGCGCAACGCTGTGTTCAGGTTGAAATATACGAATGCATAATTACTAGCTTAAATGGACACTGATCACATCATTCCTTCTGAGTATTGTGGACACGATCTACGATGAAAGCCGCCAGATGTGCATGATTTCAAGATTTTCAAAAAATTAGCGGAGCACCTAGTACATTATTCTGGGTCTCCATTCAGGCTGTGTTGCATATCAAGAGCGCACTTGAACGGCATGTTCCCATAATAATAATTGCTGTGGTCTTGTGTCCCAAAACCACGATGTAATATTGAGGGACGCAGTAGTGGAGAGCTGCGGAATGTTCGATAATATAGACTTCTTTAACCTGGACCTAAATCTAAGCACTCGGGCCTCTAGCGCTTCGCATCCATTGAAGTGCGGCCCTCGTAGCCGAAATTCGGTACCGCGACCTTCTGGTTCAGCAGTCGAGCACCATAACCACGGGACCACCACGGCGGGTCAACGGCATGTTGACAGCGCTAATATGGTAACAGTTCGCATGCTCGAAACCATGTTGCTGCCGCGAGGCTATTTTTACTCCGTCCTATTTTTTAGATGCGAAGTATCTTAAGGCGGAGCTCAATCCGATGGTGGTCGTGGTGGTGTGCGGCGTGACCACCCTTACTGCGCATGCGCATACCCTCTCCACACACCTCCTCTCCACTCATCCTCTCCCCTTCACATCTCCACTTCCCTCTCCCCTTCACGTCTCCCTCCCCTCTCCACTTTCCCTCACCCCTCCCCCTCTTCCATCCCCCTCTCCCCTCCCCATTTCCACTCTTCCTCTGCAACGCGGGCTAGACATGCCGAACTTCTCTCCTGCGCAACGCCGCGATGAGCTCGAGCGCATGCGCGTCCCCTCCCCTTCTCTCTCCTCTCCTACGCTGCCCCCCTCTCGCCCGCCTGTCGACCGCGTTCCCCGCTCGCCCTGTGAGAATTAACGGCCAGGCTAGATGGAAGATACGACGCGCGTAACGTCCCTCTTCGCGTTCCACGATGCGAGGTCGGTAGCATGCCCAACGAACGCCAACTGAACGCGATCGTGCAAGTGCTCCGGCTTCGCATCGCCTCATGGTCCCCTTTAGCGGGAGATGGTGTAATTTTTTACTACTGCGATGCACTGCTGTGTTTTGATTCGCGATGTTTTCTAAACGAATGTTTCAGACCGAACTTGATGCATGAAGGCTTCACATCAGTTAGCAAACATAACCGTCACACCGCGTTTTTCCTGCATACGCACATGTAATGATTTTAGCAGCACATTGGATCAGCCTGGTAAATACCGAGTGAAGCAGAGAAAACACTCTGGTAATGAGGTCATTCTCTCTGCTAGTATATCTGTTTGAAAATAATTTTTCTCGTTTCCTTCTAAGTTTTTCATTTGGCTGATCAGTGATTATCTCAGAATCTCTGGGAATGTTTGCCGGACGCACAGGCTTCCTATCCAGAACAAGCGACACAGTTGAAGATCAATACCGCAAAATTAGCTATGCACATCATCCTGCTTGATATACTTCAAGCTAACAACTTAGATTAAAGACATAATCCGTGAGTGGTGGTCGTCCATGTCGTTTCACAACATCTAGTGTGAGTATTATAGCTTTTGTAAACGAGGAGAACGAATGGTATGACTCGCCAGGGTATCGAAGGGGGTTGTTTGACATAGCAAGTGTGCAGATTAATGAATGAGGCGGCTCCATTGACAGCCCTTCGCCCAGTGACATGCGTAGAAGTTACTCGAAGTAGTTTAGATTATCCTTAAACTACCTTACCACTTTCCCATAGTAGTGGGGCCATTAGAGATCACTAGAACCTTGCTTTCATGATGAAGAAGTTACTCGAAAACGCTCGCACGTTTAAAGCGCCCCTCACTTGGTCTGAGCATTTTAACGCAATAGCGTTATAGTGCTCGTTTCGCAGAAATTCCGGTGATGGCGTCGATGCTTGTGAGGGAAAAATCATCATCTTGTCCGTGAACGAAATGTCGAAAGAGATGCCAATAAGAAATTTCGCCAGATCCCACGTACCGTGGGAATCGATGTTATGCGAAGCATGCGTGTGATGATGACTGTGGCGTAGTTTCTCACATTGAGCGAAATGTTGTTTACAGTGCAAAACGATGCCAACAGCAACATGGATGTTCCAAACACGAGACGCGGTAAACTTATATGTAGTGCTTATATACTTCAATACTGGATAGCGCGAACCCGAACAAGACAAAGAAGGAACACAGATGCGAAGGACAGGCGTTACTCGCAACTAAGCTTCATTCAGGGAAGTTTTCGTAGATATATACACAGCCGAGTGGCACGTGAGGCGCACTGCCTTCTACGTTAGAGTCGCAGTTGCAGTTGTTAAAGTTGTTATGCTTATACTTGTCCGTTGTGACGGAGAATGAACACACGCACGCATGAACCCGCGTGCATGTGTGGAACTGGTTCTTGACAGTCAAGGTCATGACCGTGATCAGTGAGCCCCAGCAGCTGGACCGGACTTGTTTCGGATCCGTTCATGATCGTGGCTACGAGGGGTGTAAGTGCAGTGAAGTGCGAGGTATAGTACAGTTGGTGGAAATCCTGGATGCCTATTACGATGAAATGATCTATGATGCCTCCTGTCCTGGACGTCGCAGCGAGGTCTTTTGATGCCCTGTCCACATCCAAGCCATCTTTCACGCAGTGAAAAGACAGGACATTGTTGGGTCTCGATAAAGCAATGTTGAAGTCGCCGCTAATGATGAGAGGTCTGGTTCTCTCGGTAGATTTATTATAGGAAGCATTGATCCCGGTTTTTGCGTAACCCACGTGGTCTACGTTGCGGACCACGTGGACGAGTGGATGGTAGTTGAGCGTCTTCTACGGCTGTTCTGTCTTCAGCTTCCTCACCTTCCTTGCAGCCGCCGCGGTGGTGTAGCGGTTACGGTGCTCGGCTGCTGACCCAAAGGTCGCGGGTTCGATCCCGGCCGCGGCGGTCGAATTTCGATCCAGGCAAAATGCTAGACGCCCGTGTACTGTGCGATCTCGGTACACGTTTAAGATACCAAATGGTCAAAATTTCCGGAGCCCTTCGCTACGGTATTTCTCATAATCATATCGTGGTTTTGGGACATAAGAACCCAAAAAATATCATTATCACTTTCCTTCTCCCCGACGCTGTTCAATATCTGCATGATCAACCTGTCGAGGGCCTTGAACAAGATACCGAACATTAACCACACGATCTATGCGGACGACATCACCATCTGGTCCCTCAGCGGATGTGAGGGTCAGGTCGAGAGTGCTTTGCAAGAGGCCATCGATGTGACGCAGCGCTATCTCCTCCCCACCGGGCTAAGGTGCTCGCCCGCTAAGTCCGAGCTCTTACTCTATAAGAAGAGGCCCAGAGGTGGTTCTCACCGGTCCTGGAAACCAGCAGCGGAGAGCCACATTACGTTATTCACCGATAACGGCTCCCCAGTTCCGCGGGTGGACACTATCAGGGTCCTAGGAATGTTTATCGAGTCTAACGGCGCCAATGGAGCCGCCGTCAAACGCATTTGTTCCAAGACCGAAAGCGCCCTAGGACTGATTAGAAGAATCGCTAACAGGCAGCGCGGAATCAGGGAGGACAATCTGATTCGGATTATCCACGCATTCGTACTGTGCCACCTCGCTTATTCGGCGGCCATGCACAACTGGATCGTGTCGGAGCGCAACAAAATCAATGCCCTAATCAGAAGAGTCTTCAAGCTGGCTCTTGGCATTCCCGTTCGAACGCACACGGAAGACCTCCTCAAGTTGGGAATCCACAACACGTTCGAAGAAATTGTCGAAGCTCAAGAGTTTTCACAGTTTGTCAGACTGTCTGGCACCCCAGCGGGTAGAGCCATACTCGGCATGCTGGGACGCAACCCCGCGGTTGTCGGTCCTGACGCCGTGAAGCTGCCCAACGACGTAAGATCCAAGATTTCCATACCCCGGATGCCGCGCAATATGCATCCAATCTACAACGAAGCACGAAGACGAGCCAGGGGTAAATCTTTGCTCGCCAGTGCCCACTTGGACAAGGATCGAGCCTGCTTTGTAGATGCGGCTTCGTACACTCAAGAAGAAGCCTTCTCCTCAGTGGTCGTCGACTGTGATTGCAAAGTGATCAGCTGCGCTACCATCCGCACTTCTAGCTCCAGCGTTGCAGAGCAGGTTGCCATTGCTCTTGCGTTGATGGACGGTGTGCATGACACAATTTATTCAGACTCCAAGGCCGCTATCAAGGCCTTTCAGATGGGCATGGTGGCTCCCCAGGTCCTACACATCATTCACAAAGTCAAAGACCTCAAAAATCACTCATTGGTCTGGTTTCCTGCGCACCTTGGAACCATTGAGGGTGTCTCGCTCAATCCCAACGAGGAGGCGCACTCGGCTGCACGAGGTTTGACTGACCGTGTACCGGGTAACGCGTCATCTCCTGGGCGACCCGAGCCTCTCTGCTCGTACAACGAGATATGCAAGCACCACTATCTCTCAAGAAGAGTGTTGCCTCTACCACACTCCTCGCTATGCAGGGCCCAAGCTGTTACTCTCAGACTGCTACAAACAAGCACTTACCCGAGCCCTGCAGCACTGCACTCAATGTACCCTGAACGGTTCCCAAGCCCGGACTGCCCCCTGTGTGGTGGTTATGCGGACTTCGAGCATGTCCTGTGGGGATGCGCCTCTGCCGGTCCCCCTTTCACCCAAGCGGAAATGAAGAGGCTCATTAAGGCCCAGGACCAGACCTCTCAAATCCTGGCCGTCCAGAGGGCCCGCGCGAGGGCCGTCAGGTTTAACCTGATGGTCCCCGAGTGGGCCTAGCCAGGTGACGTTGAGTATACTCGCGTCTATTGTGGACCGAATAAAGTTGTTTCACTCACTCACTCACTTTCCTTGCGTGTCAATGTATGTGTGTTTGCGGTTACTGTGTTCGTTGAGACTCTGTATCCCCTGGGGCACATACCCGCAAAAAATGAACTCTGGTATGTGGGTATGTGCCACACGTGACTGAGAGAAAGGGTTTCATGACGTACGCGACAGGTAATTTGCGTTATTCATGCCATGACCAGTGGATCGTGTTCGTCATACACTGATCCCCTGCTACGCCAATTTTGGTATACTACAAGTTATGGAGGCAACCTGGAGGGCGCCCAGACGTAGGCGGCTAGATGGATAGATAGATACGTAGATAGAAACGGCCAAAGTGCCTGAGGTTCGCTAAGGAATGATTCGCATTTATTAACCTATATAAAAACTACACCATCTCCCGCTAAAGGGGACCATGAGGTGACGCGAAGACGGAGCACTTGCACGATCACGTTCGTTGGGCATGCTAGCGACCTCGCGTCGTGGAACGCGAAGAGGAACGCTACGAGCGTCGTGTCTTCCCTCTAGCATGGCCGTTAATTCTCACAGGGCGAGCGGGGAACGCGGTCGACAGGCGCGCGAAAGGGGGAGCGTAGGAGAGGGGTAGGGGACGCGCATGCGCTGGCGCTCATCGCGGCGTTGCACAGGAGAGAATGAGGCGCGCGAGAGGGGGGAGGGCGTTGAAGGGCGCTCATCGCGGCGTTGCACAGGAGAGAATGAGGCGCGCGAGAGGGGGGGGGGGGGCGTTGAAGGGCGCTCATCGCGGCGTTACACAGGAGAGAATGAGGTGTGCGAGAGGGGGGGGGAGCGTAGGAGAGGAGAGGAGGGGAGGAGGATGCGCATGCGCCTTAACTTTGGGCACGACTCACACCGGATTGAACTCCGCCATAAGTTGCATCGCATGTAAAACTTCGGGTCCTAGCGAGAATCGAACCAGGCAGTCGGCGTGGCAAGCAGGTGTTCTACCGGAGAGCGATGCTATTTTTTCAAGCTGCTTCAAAAAAGAAAAAAAAATGATGGCTGATCTTTTGTCATAGGAATCGCTATAACACGAAAGTAAAACGTGTCGCTTGAGAAGTAGATGAGTGTTTATAGAATTAGTATATGAGAGTTTTTGCAAAGTCTACTGTTGTTTGGCATATATAGCACCACTTGATGTGGACGCACTCACGTTGACGTAAGGGGCGTTCAATAAAGATTTCCCCTGACTAACTTCCATTTATTGCAGGATGCTGAAACTGCGTATGTGTAATGACATAAGTCACTGTAGATCACGTGACAATTTGCAACTCTAAACTAATAACGGTCTTTCTTTTAGAGGTGCTGAAGTGGTGTGAGGTGTTATAATGGATGCAGTGGAATACAGAGCAGCAGTCAAGTTCCCGTACTTGAAAGGCCGCACTCCAAGGAAGACGTTCGATGAGATAAAAGAGGTTTATGGGGAGGATTCCCCATCATATGATGTAGTGAATAACTGGCATCGCCAATTCAAATATGGTCTGATTTCCGTGGAAGCGGCTCCGATTGCAGGGCGACCCCACTACGCTGTCAATGAACACACCATCCAGCAAGTGAAGGCCGCCATTTTGGCAAATCGCCGCATTAGCGTTCGAGACCTAGCCCAACATGTCAAGATTAGTGTGGGGTCCATGGAAAAGATCATTCAGGACCATCTTCATATGCGTAAGGTATCTGATCGCTGGGTTCGCCGGCTGCTCACACCTTTCCAAAAGTAGGTACGAGTCGAATGTTCCCAGGCTCTTTTGATCATGTGCCATGGAAACCAGCAGGACTTTTTCAACAGACTGATTACACAGGATGAATGCTGGGTCCATCACTATGATCCGGAGACTAAAGTCCAGTCGATGCAGTGGAAGCACTTGGACTCACCGCCTCCAAAGAAAGCACGCACCCAGCCCTCGACGGGCAAGGTCATGCTCACAGTCTTTTGGGACCAGCACGGAGTAGTCTTGATGGATTTCCTAGCAAAGGGTGCCACGATTACTGGGGCATACTATGCTTCACTGCTGCGGAAATTGCGAGAGACCATCAAAAACAAGAGACGTGGCATGCTCACCAAAGGCGTCCGCCTTCTGCGAGACCATACCCCAGTTCACAACTCACATGTTGCCCAGACGGAAGCACGCTCCTGCGGCTTTGAATTTCTACCGCATTCCCATTATTCATCCGACCTCGCACCATCGGACTTCCACCTCGTTCCAACATTGAAGTCATATTTGAAGGGCAAGAATTTTCCAGATGATGAGAGTCTGATTTCTGAAGTTACAACATGGCTTTTGGAGCAACCTGTTGACTTCTACAAGTGAGGTATTTATAGTTGCATAAAACGATGGGAGAAGTGTGTGTCCCGGGGTGTCACCTATGTAGAGAAGGAATAATAAATCTGCAAAGTTTCGTTGCTCTCCGTCTGCAGGAAGTGGGTCAGGGGAAATCTTTATTGAACGCCCCTCGTATAGTGGCACATCTCCGTACCGACGACTAACGCCCATGATCATGATTTAACCCTTGCGGTAGCTGAAGTTGTCAAGATATACCTGAACACCGCTTATGGTGAATTCCGCGCAAAGATGGCATCAACAAGCACATAATAAACACTGATACTCAATATGCACTCCTTCAAAGTGTCGTGAAACGCAGAGAAACGCAATGCGCGCCGTGTCTTCCCTATAAGTTGGCCGCTAATTCTCACAGGGCGAGCGGGGAACGCGGTGCGACAGCCAGGCGAGGCTAGGAGAGTTATTTTAAATGCGAAGCATTTCTTAGCGAACTTCTGCGACTTTGAGCGTATCTATCTATCTATCTATCTAGCCGCCTACGACTTTGTGCTCTCCTGGCCGTTTCGTTAATCGGATGTATACCAAAATTGGTGCGTCATAACGTGGCCTTATTACGAACATAAATGACAGGTCATATCATGAAAATCATGACACGCATGTCATGAACAGCATGATTTACATTCCCCGGCCTTTGGGCTCCCTGGCCCTTCCGTTAATCGGATGTGTACCAAAATTGGTGTGTCATAATATGGCCTTATCGCGAACATAAATGACAGGTCATATCATGAAAATCATGACACGCATGTCATGAACAGCATGATTTACATTCCACGGCCTTTGGGCTCTTGCGGCCGTTCCGTTAATTTCATATATACCAAAATTGGTACGGCGTGACAAGAGTTCATGACGAACATAATGACATGTCCTAACATGCAAATCATGACGCGCATGTCATGTGCAGCATGATTTACATGACATGGTCTCGGGGCGCTCGCGGCCGTTTAAATGAAGGGATACATACGAAAACTGGTATGACGAGACATTTCTGTATGACGAACATAACTGACACGTGGTAACATGAAAATCATGATATGCATGTCATGTATGCCATGATTTACATGCCACGGTCATGGCGCACTCGCGGCCGTTTCGCTACATTGATATACACCAAATTTGGTACTGTGCGATGTGACTTTATGAAGAACATGAATAACAGGTGGTAGCATGAAAACCACGACATCCATGACATGTATGTCATCATTTACATGCCACGCTCATGGTGCATTCGCGTCCTTTTCGCTTGCGTGATATACACCAAAATTGGTGTTACGCGACACGACAGTATGACGAACGTAAGTGAGACGTGCTAGCGTGAAAATCATGACATGCATGTCATGTACGACCTGATTTACATGCCACGCTCATGATGCGCTAGCGGCAGTTTCAGTAGATTGATATACACCAAAATTGGTATTGCGCGATGTGACTGTATGAAGAACATGAATGACAGTTGGTAAGATGAAAACCATGACATGCATGTCATGTATGTCATGAATTATTTGCCACGCTCATGATGCATTCGCGGCCGTTTCGCTAGCTCGATGTACACCAAAATTGGTATTGCGCGAAGCGACGGTATGACGAAGGTAAATGAGACGTGGTAACATGAAAATCATGACATGCATGACATGCACGACGTGATTTACATGTCATGCTCATGACGCACTCGTGCCGTTTCGCTTGCTTGACATACACCAAAATTGGTATTGCACGACGCGACTGCATGACGAACGTAAATGAGAGGTGGTAACATGGAAATCATGACATGCACGTTATGTATGTCATGATTTACATGCCGCGCTTATTGTGCATTCCCGGCCGTTTCACTAGCTTGGTATACACCAAAATTGGTATTGCGCGACGCCACTGTATGACGAACGTAAATGAAACGTGGTAACATGATAATCATGACATGCATGAAATGTGCGACATAATTTACATGCCGCGCTCATTGTGCATTCCCGGCCGTTTCGCTAGCTTGGTATACACCAAAATTGGTATTGCGCGACGCCACTGTATGACGAACGTAAATGAAAGGTGGTAACATGATAATCATGACATGCATGAAATGTGCGACATGATTTACATGCCATGCTCATGGCGCACTCGTGGCCGTTTCGCTAGATTGATATGCACCAAAATTGGTATTGCGCGACGCCACTGTATGACGAACGTAAATGAAAGGTGGTAACATGATAAGCATGACGTGCATGAAATGTGCGACATGATTTACATGCCATGCTCATGGCGCACTCGTGGCCGTTTCGATAGCTTGATATACACCAAAACTGGTATTGCGCGATGAGACCGTATGATGAACATTAGTGACAGGTGGCAACATGAAAAACCATAATATTCTTGTCATGTATGGCATGATTTACATGCTCTACTCATGGTGCACTCGCGGCCATTTCGCTCCTTTGATATACACCAAAATTGGTATTGCGCGATGTGACTGTATGACGAACATAAATGAGAGGTCTCAACATGCGAATCATGTTATGCAGTCATGTACGGTATGATTTACATGCCACTGTCATGGTGCACTTCCGGCCGTTTTGTTAACGTGATATATACCAAAATTGGTATGGCATGACACGAGTGCGTGATGAACATAAACGACAGGTCATGCATTTATATACCAGAATATGCGTTTCATTGGCATGGTGTACACTAGATTGTGCATGCATGCGTGCATGGCAAACATGCGATATATGGTGGACTAGATGTCATGGCATGAATGCTTTCATTTGGCTCAAAGACAAACAAAGCGATGTATGCAGCTCTTTGCTGGCTGCTTCGCATTACATCGATTCCCACAGTGCGTGGGATCTGCCGAATTTTTTTTTTCGATATGGATGGATGCTATGAGCGAGGCTTGGGCTGAATCCGCCAGCTCGCGGTGTTCAAGCGTTCACGAAATTACACTTCCATTGGAAACGCGCCGAATGGGATGGTCGTAGAAACGGCGCGTTTTGTTTTTCAGCGAAAGCTGTTATGAGATCATTTCAGCTACCGCTTTTGGTGCCGTAGTTTTCCGCCGCCACCGCCGCCGGTGTCCGTAACGACTATCGCTCGAAATAAGAAAAAAAAACGAAATAAGAAAAAAGTCACAGTTTCGCCACAAGGGCGAAGCAATGAATGCGATAGCAAGAAATTAATGCTATACGAAGTGAGGCTCGCCAATGGATACTCTCAGTTTAAACAGCACTCCTGTTGCAAAGGCGGCCGAAGCAGCGAAGGAAACTAGCGTGCTTGAAGTGTCGAGCTGTGACACTTGATAGTTCGCGCTCATCTTCTGTTTGTTCGTCTAGCGGCGTCCCTTGAGCTCGAGTTACTTTCGTATGCCCCGTAACATGAGCGCGGACATCACGGTGAAAGCTTGAAACATTCCACTTCCCCTCACCATGAGAAAACCGCGCGAGCAGACAGCGGAAGGGCAAGGTTCTCCCTGCGCAAATATAAGAAGAAGCGAGCGAGCTCGCCGACGACTTTTAAGTGCGCCCGTCGCGCTCTTAGCGCCATATCGCTGGTAAAGAAGAAACGCTTATTATCGCCTGCCGTCTCTGAGTCCGTCCAGCGGTAAAGGGTGTGTATATAACGCTCGCCGTTAGCTACGTGGAGGATCTGCGTTTCGTGGCGTAGTGGTTAGCGCCACTCGCTGCGGAGCAAGAGGTCCTTGGTTCGATTCCGCGCTTCGGAAAAATTTTTTCTGATTATTTTTCTTTGGAGCTTTGAGAAAGGTCAGGCTCTGACCGAAACGTCGACGTCATAAATGAAGTTTTCTTGAAGTGCCACCTCTCATACTTATATATATATATATATATATATATATATATAGACAGTGCATGATGGCGGCGACGGTGACGGCAAAATCCAGGCGAGACTGTCCATATAATTGCTATCGCAATAACAATTCCACGATGGAAAGAGGTTCGAACCTAGGCCCTCTGCGTGGGAGCCTAGTATTCAACCTCTGAGACATGCCGGTGCTTGAAACTGCTTTGCAAAAAGGTCCTATACAGGCTTCATGTCGGGAAGGAATCACATTAACATATGCAATTTTGCGTGGTAGAAGAGTAAAATAAGCACCAAGCGTCACACAACGCGGATTCTCAAACCAGGAGTCACACAATGCGAACTGCGCAACGAGTAGGTTGCTGAATGCTTCCAACCCATTTCAAAGGGCTCCGCCATAATTCTTCATCGTCATCAGGCACAGCATCAACAAAGAACGCATAATGCCTTACATGCGTTTAGCAGGTACCACGGCTGTCGGTAGAATGACGAAAAATGGCATAGCGCCTGCTTCCCTACTTTAAAAAAACTGCAATGATTTATAGCGTAGTGGGTTCCTCGCAAGTTCACTTGCATTGATTGCCAAGGAAGCCCATAAGCGGCGCATGATCCATTTCCTCGGGGTCTCAGAAATGTTCTCCGCCTCTCCCCTTCTCTCTCCCACGTCAACGTACGTTATACAGCATGGCGGGAGAGGGAAATAGCGACAGGGCATCACCCAATGCAAATTGCATAACTGGTGGGCCGTTTAAAGCTTCCAACCCATTACAAAGGGCTGAGCTATAATCCCTCATCGTCGTCAGTTGTCGCGTCAACAAAGTGCACATAATGCCTTACATACGTGTAGCTGGTGCCTCGCTTCTCCGCAGAATGACTAATAATGGCTTAGTAGGTGCTTCCCAACTTCAAAAAATTGCGTTTTATGGCGGAGTAGGTACCTTGCTAGTGTACTTGTATTAATAGCCCCAAGAGAGCTTACGATGGGCTCTAGACGCCGCTCTTCCAGCTTTCTCTATGACTGTGCTGCGGTTTCAGCGAAGGCCTGGCGTTTTTTGTTTTTTCTTGCCTGGTGGCACACATGTGGCCGCCCCGTTATCAAGGGGACGCTCATAGTATCCATCCTTCCATCCAAGAACTGAGAGGAAAGTGTGAAAGATAAAAGGCGCGTTCATGTAGCCTCTGTAATGTGTTTGGCGGTAGCTCAGTGGGCTAAACGCCCGCCATCCGTCGTCACGGACCAAGAGGTCATGGGTCCGACTCCTGTCAAAGCAACTTTTTCTTATAGTTTTTTTTGTGCCATCTGATGGTGTTCATTTTTCTGAGGTAATTCCGTAACGGAAATACGTCATTTAAGTCTTGGTGGGCCCCGGCATAAAACATTATATGAATGTCATGTATTGGAAGGGATCTCCTTAAGGCACGAAGTATTGCGCGTCTGAGCTTAGAATAACGCCAGGTGTCAAAAGATGTGTATTGCGCAACGAGTGGGTGTTTTTTAAAGGCCCACTCATTACAAAGAGTTCAGACATACTTAGTCATCATCATCAGCAAAAGCATCAACAAAGTGAACGCCTTTGTAGTTTCCCGTGTTCCTTTGCGGACGCGTAGCGGGCCGTTTGCTGATTCGCAAAATGAATAATTATAGCGCAGTGGGCACTCAACAACTGTACTTGCAGTAGGCATTCTAGGATACTTTGAAACGGCGAATGTTACGGGCACAGCCATTTGTTACGGCACGGTAGTGGTATGCACCGAGAACCGAAGCCATGCTTTAGCAGTTGACATAGCAATGCGCACGACGCCCGATTACGCTATCGCGTTCAACTCTTGAAGGCGAAGCTGACGAGCGCAATGCATACACTGGGCGTTCACGATCATGTCGGCCAAATTTGTGCAACGCTACGCGGTGCGGAAACGGGTGAAATTTCAAGCTGAACGCCACTTGCGCTTCCTCTCGCGGGCGCGCTTCCCAAGACGGAGGGGTTGACGTAGAACAAGCAATGTCTCTACGCAGTAGTCGGTGCGTTGACATGGTTCCTCTAGGAGCCATGTCAACGGTGTTGGTGTTGTTATTGGTGTTACGATGTCGCCCACAGTAGCAAGAGACAATGCCAGAATTATTCGAGGCAACCTGTATAATTTGTGCAAAGTGTTGCTTGAACTGGTGAATGAAAGTTCAGAGAAGTAATAAAACACATGAGCGGAATGTGTGCCTATTTTTTTACACGTCGAATCGGAGCGATATACAAGAAAAATTACACCACATCCCGCTAAAGGGGACCATGAGGCGATGCGAAGCCGGAGCACTTGCACGATCGCGTTCCGTTGGCGTTCGTTGGGCATGCTACCGACCTCGCGTCGTGGAACGCGAAGAGGGACGCTACGCGCGTCGTATCTTCCATCTAGCCTGGCCCTTAATTCTCACAGGGCGAGCGGGGAACGCGGTCGACAGGCGGGCAAGAGGGGGCAGCGTAGGAGAGGAGAGAGAAGGGGAGGGGACGGGCATGCGCTCGAGCTCATCGCGGCGTTGCGCAGGAGAGAATTTCGGCATGTCTAGCCCGCGTTTCAAAGGAAGAGTGGAAAGGGTGAGGGGTGTGGGAGAGGGGGAGGGGAGAGGGAAAGTGGAGAGGGGAGGGGGAATGGGAGTGGAGAGGAGGTGTGTGGAGAGGGTATGCGCATGCGCAGTAAGGGTGGTCACGCCGCACACCACCACCACCGGATTGAGCTCCGCCTTAAGATACTTCGCATCTAAAATATGCGTCTGTTTCGTATGCGTTCATGTCCTCGCCGTTCCCGCGTCATGCAGGCGCGAGCCCCGAGAATGCTTGGCACGTTTATGGTGCATCGTCTCTGATAGCAGTTCCAGCGATGCGACGCGTGGTGTCACGACAAGGATCCACGATCTGTGCCATCCTGGCTAAGCCTGTGAGTACTCAGGGATCCACACCGCAGAAAGAGTCAGTAGACTATAGAGAACGCCGACACAACGCGACAACAACGCTCGCGTGCTCGAGGGCTCGGGCTGCCTCGGGCACATAATGCGCGCTTGACCTTGCGTGCGCATGACGTCTTCATGCGTATGCGTCATGTGATCCTCCTGCTCCGATGCCGAAGACTGCAGGGAAGGGATTTTGCTTGCGAAGGCTTGCGAAGTGTCAAGGGTTTCAATCTTGCCTCCTCACATCATGGTTTCGCGCCGTTTCAAAATATTGGTTTTCTCAGCTCGTAATGAGCCGATTTGAAAACTTCTCGTGACATAATGTTCTTCACTGGGCTCACCACAACTTCCAGTGACTAACTAAACTTTGTTGTGTCACCTGGAGAGGGGCCCTTTCAGTGCATAACACTTTACGAGACGACAAGAAGCTTGCTCCCATCTTGGAGAAGTTACTCGAAAACGCTCATACTCCTAAGTTCGCAGCACTTTTGGGGCCCGGCTTAGCGTCCATCCATGGATCTCATGTGGCGTAATTACGCTCTCAAGTGATTGATATACGCCTAAAGGAAGGCGTGCAATGTTCAAGACCTGAATAAATTAAATGTACGAAGTCAAAATAATATAATTACCAGAAATAACCAAGAAGTAATCGCTATAGTTAACTTGTAATTGCTATACACGCTTCATAAACATGCGCTTGACCTACGCGCCGCGCAAGAGAGTGCACCACCGCCTCGCAGGGCGCACGACTTCTCCTCACACCGGCGCTCCTCCGAGGCTAGACCTGAACGGGGAAACAACCTGACGGAACTCACTGCAGACGACACGTATCTTAACCGCCGTAACATGCAGGAAGTCGATAACGCGCATCAAAAAGTAGCGTGCATGTCGCGCACCTTGTTTGGGAATCTCCCTAACAAGATTATACGTGTGCCGGGGAAGCCCTACATGCTTAACTCAAACATTGACGTCATCGAAGGTTTGATAAACGGAGCAGCGGGAACTCTACGAACGGGAATCGCTGGGTGCCCGTGCTACGCACTTACTCAGGTTTCACATTGGTGTAGCTGCATTTCGCGTAGGATTAAGAACTACACTACTCGCTACACAATAACGACATTTTCTTCTATCATTTTAAAGGGACAGCGTTAAAGAGCTCGTTTCGCAGAAATACCGCCGTCGGCGTCGGCGTCGTTGTCGGCGTTGTCGGTTGTGAGCGAAAAATCATCTTGTCCGCGACCGAAAAATCAAGAAAGCTGCAAATAAAATAAATAATAAAAATGTTGGGTCCGAATGAGAATTGAGGCCAGACAGGCTGCTTGGCATGCAGGTGTTCTACCACACAGCCACGCTTCTGCTTGGAAATGCACTGAAAATAATTTCGTGCTTCTCAAACATATGCGTCCTGTGTACATGTGTCACGGTACGAGATGTAATATCGCAGTAATATCGCTTGGTACAAGCGTACATCGCCATCGGGCGTCACACCACGTGTATATCCTAACGACTTCGTGGTTTAAAGCCAGCCACGCATTATAAAAGGCACACACATTACTACGCGTATTCCCTTAAAGGGACACTAAAGAAAAACAATAAATCGGTTTAGGCCGATAAATTGTTCTCTGAGAACTCTAATGTCTGTAGTTCCGCTATCATAGGTTTATTATTAATAGAGGAGAAAATCAAGTTCATATATTCATTTTTAAATTTCACGCCGAAATCTCCCCGCGTGAGGTCATGGATTTCAAAGTATACTTATCGTATTTTGGCGCCATGCGCTCAACAAAATTACCCCAAACTTGGTAAGTTAAGCCTATGGCCCACTCAGAGGACAATGTACTTCATTTTTACCGATTAGGAACTACGTAGTCCCTAGTAGGCGCCGTCAAAACATGTGACGTCGCGGCGAATGGTGTGGAAACTTCAAGGTGGCGTCGACACCCACATTTTCTTTTTGCGCGTTTTCTGGCTTACTAAGCGTCTTCTCGCAGCAAGCGTGGTGTTTTTGGTATCGTGAAAGAGTACTTTATTAATGTGAGGAAAATCGTTTTGCTCT
Organism: Rhipicephalus sanguineus; assembly: GCF_013339695.2. Classification (NCBI taxonomy): domain Eukaryota; kingdom Metazoa; phylum Arthropoda; class Arachnida; order Ixodida; family Ixodidae; genus Rhipicephalus; species Rhipicephalus sanguineus. The sequence continues at coordinate 100,248,563 of NC_051184.2, forward strand.
TCAGTGTCCCTTTAAGACCACGTAGTGGGTGCATTGCAACTTCGTAAATGTTTCTGACGCATAATTTCTCCGGCTTTAAAGCATGCTACCCATTACATAAAGCACACACCTTAGTGCGCTTAGTTTGTTACACATACACAGTGGGTGCAATGATGCATCGAAAACGAAATGTCACGCGCACAGACATTCTCTCACGCAACTGGGCTCTTGGCACGCTTTTGATGGATTCTGTGTCGTCTACAAGCGCCAACCACACGGCGGTGTCTTCCTCGTCGGCGAGTTTTGGTGGGGCATCAGTGTCAAGTGGTGCACGACAACGAGGGCGGCCACGCAAAAGGAGGGAGAGAAGGCAGACACCAAAGCTCGGCGTGCTACGGCTTTGCCACCACTTTCACAGGTATCGCTACGTGAGGACGACCACAGGGAGCGTGACGGCCCCCCTCTGCAGAAAGTTAAGTCTTCGAAAGGCGTAACAACAGGCGCGGTGCGTACCTCAGACTATCACTTTGGTTATGGAGACGAGATTGAAGGTACACGTAAAACAGCTATGACTGGCCAAATACGAACGGCCGCTGCAGTGTTGAACATGTGGCTACAGGCAAGACGAATGGATTGTTTACTTCCTAGGTTACAAATCAGTGGGACCAGTGCGGTCGATCACCCGTTGAAAGGCTTTTCAAATATTAACATAATTCTTCATCGTCATCAGGCACAGCATCAACAAAGTGCGCATAATGCCTTACATGCGTTCAGCAGGTACCACGGCTCTTCGACGAATGACGAAAAATGGCATAGTTCCTGCTTCCCTACTTCTCAAAAATTACGATTTATTGCGTAGTGGGTTCCTCGCAACTACACTTTTATTGGCTGCCAAGGAAGCCCATAAGCGCATGATCCCTTTCCTAGGAGTCTGAATAAAGTTCTTCGCCTCCCCCTCTCTCTCTCACGTCAACGTATGTTATACAGCATGGCGGGAGAGAGAAATAGCGACCGGGCGTCACCCGGCCAATGCAAATTACATAACTGGTGGGCCGTTTAAAGCTTCCAACCCATTACAAAGGGCTGAGCCATAATTCTTCATGGTCATCAGTCGTCGCTTCAACAAAGTGCACGTAATGCCTTACAGACGTGTAGCAGGTACCTCGCTTCTCCGCAGAATGACGAAGAATGACTTAGTAGGTGGCTTCCCAGCTTCACAAAAATTGTGACTTATGGCGTTGTGGGTACCTTGATAGTGTACTTGTATTAGTAGCCCCAAGATAGCTTACAACGGGCTCAAGAAACGCCGCTCTTTCAGGTTTCGCTGTGACTGACTGCCGTGTCAGCGCAGGCATGGCGTTTTTTCGTCATTAGTCGCAGAGCCGTGGTACCTGCTGAACGCATGTAAGGAATTATGCGCACTTTGTTGATGCTGTGGCTGATGACGATAAATAATTATGGCGGATCCCTTTGTAATGGGTTGGAAGCATTCAACAACCTACTCGTTGCGCAATTCGCATTGTACGACGCCTGGTTACAGAATTCGCGTTGTGCGACGCTTCGTGCTTATTTTACTCTTCTACCAGGCTATAGTGTGTATGATAATGTGTTTCCTTCCCGACATAAAGCCTGTATAGCATCTTTTTGCAAAGCATACTCAAGCACCGGCATGGCTCAGAGGTTGAATACTGGGCTCCCACGCAGAGGACCCAGGTTCGAACCCCATTCCATCTTGGAATTTTTATCTTATTTCGAGTGATAGTGGTTACGGACACCCGCAGCGGCGGCGGCGGCGGACAACTACGGCGCCAAAAACGGCTGCTGAAACGATCTATGAGATCGCTGTAAAAAACAACGTCGACAAAGGAAGAACAGAACAGAGCGTGCCCTTGTGCATAAGCACATGCGCTTGTGCTGTTCTGTTCTCCTTTTGTCGACATTGATTTTTTTTTTTGCGCACTGACCTGCCTTCGCTTCGCGGTGCCAGGGATCGACTTCTCAGCTACCACGACATCACACTCTTTTACCGAAATTCCCGCCTAACGTATCCCCCACCACATAAATCTCTCCCCAGAAGTCACCAAGTTTTGTGGCGCAGTCTTCAAACGGCCACAGTCACGACTACTTCCTTTCTCTCACTTTTTACGCGTGGCGAAACTTCTCATTGCAACTTGTGTCCTAGCGCAAGAGCCGACTTCAATCACGCCTTTGTGAATTGGCCAAACAAACCCAAGCCCCCCTGGCAAGGGTCGAGAGATGAGAGGCTCCTCTGCGCATATCGCAACCGGAGTTACAGCTCCGGACAGTGGGCTGAACCAGAGAGGTCGCCGAAGCACAGAAGTGTCCGGCCACCTAGAGCGGCCCGAGGGCCCATCGTCGCCCTGTTTCCACTTCCCCCCACACATTCCCCACACATGAATCTTTCATGAATCAATAAAGTTGTTTACCTACGTACTTTCCCTCATAATGAATTACCAACTAGCCCAACGCGAAGCCTGTCACTTGCCTAACCTAGTGTAAGTGCTCATTATGAGAGAAACTGCACAAAAAAAAAAAACAACGTCGACAAAGGGAGAACAGAACAGCGCATGCGCTAGCGCTGTTCTGTTCTCCCTTTGACAACGTTGTTTTTTTGCGCAGTTGCCCTCATATTAAATTATCAACTAGCCCAACGCGAAGCCTGTCACTTGCCTAACCTAGTGTAAGTGCTCATTATGAGGGAAACGGCACAAAAAAAAAAAACAACGTCGACAAAGGGATAACAGAACAGCACAAGCGCATGCTCTTGCGCTGTTCTGTTCTCCCTTTGTTGACGTTCTTCTTTTTTGCGCAGTTTCGCTCATAATGAAATACCAACTAGCCCAACAGTCTATTCTTGTATGTGCTCACCGATACGGTAGTCGTAAACTTTCAACATGCAGCTCGCACCAGCCGACCGCTTTTTATAACAGACAAGGAAATTTCTGCCCGATGCAGACATCATGGCAAGCTTGTCCTTCCAACCATAGAAATATAGAATATCGCTAGCGCGCGCCGAGCGCTGGGGCGAAGTAGCAGACGACGATGGACACGAACCGCTCTTGTGATTCTACGCGCATGCTCCGCGTTTTCAAATCTCGCGATCAGTTAGCGCTCCACGGGCAGCCGGCCGCGCGCTCGCGTGTTCCCTTTAAGAGTGGACCGTACTGTACATTCATCACCCATATGCTACGTAGAGTTACAGATTACACTTAATTTTATGTTTTTTTTTCAAGGAGACGTGTTCCATGTCTCTTTGAAATTCTTTGTCTCAATAGATGCAATGAAAGCGCGCGTTCAGCTGAGCCCACATTTTGAGTTAGGGCGTATCGTAACCGTCCGTAATATTCTCTCCTACATATTCCTATCCTGTGGAAGTAGACCAAAAAGAAACATGGTCGATCCCTTCGTCATAGGAATCGGTATAAGACGAAAGTGCAACGTGTCTTTACAAAAGTAGTTGAATGTTCCTTGTATATTGATAAATAAGAGCCTCCACAATGTTGGTGTTTGGCGGCTGTATCACCATTTCATATGCATGAAAGTACGCTAATCCTAGTGGCACATCTCCGTCTCGACAAATAACGTCATTGATCATGATTAAATTGTTGTGGTAGCTGAAGTAGTTAATATAATCTCGGACACTGCGTACAGTGGACCCCACGCAAAAATGGCATGGAAAACTCTCAGTGTACCTAATGTAACTGTCTCAGTCGACTCGAAGGCGAAAACTATCGTCTTATTCATACTCTTCTAAGCCGATGTATTGAGCCTCACGCCTCCCCCCATCCCCTGCGGAAAGGTTTCTTTAAGTAACGTCGTTTTGAGTGCCTCCAGGATCGGAGGCATTGCATGATTTCTGCAACTCGCCTTCTTTTGCACTACCTCCGAGGTCAGCCCATTCTTTACCAACCAATGATGTCATGTGATGATATGACCATGTGACGAGATGTTATGCGACGTCACCGTGACGTCATGATAATATCATAAATTTGAGTGATATGTGACGTCATGGTGACGTCATCGCTTTATGATTATCTTTTGCAAGACACTTGTCCTTTCTTTGTAATCTGTTCGTATGCATTTTACCGAAGTCACATACGTGACGGAAGTTATGTAAGCGATATTTGGTGGACAGCGGGATAAAACACTTTCGCATTTAAAAAAAACAATAGGAAGAGCTTCACGCCACAAAATAAAGCCAGAAAAGCAGTGTAGTTACGATACGTTACACTCGCGTCATAGCACGCGTTCACTGCATAGAAATCTAGGGCAGCGCACATAGTCGACCATATGGCGGCGCCTCCAAAGACAGTGAAGGATAATAGGCGAATACGACGAGTCTCAGAGGTCATGTGCTTTTGGCCGACAGCACTGACTTTGAAAAGAGTTCGGTTGCAAATGATGGTTGCGCGACGTAGTACTCTCTCGGTCCCCTAACCTGTGAGGCAACGACCTTAAATGCGAATGTTTCAAAGTCGTGGCACAAAAAATATAGTATAAATAAACTGAACACACCCGCTGCATCTGTACTTCGTCTTCCTGGCGTCGCGTGAGCTTAAAAAAATGAAGGCAGCTTCGCACGAGACGTGACAAGCCTGAATGACAACGGCGCTGGGCGGCCTTCCTTCTTTCGCTTCATTTTCGCTTTCTTCCTCTTTCTTACTCTTTCTTTTATTCACTTTCTTCCCTCTTTCTTCCCCTTGCTCTCTTTCTCTTTTTCTTTCTCTTTCCATCTTGCTCTCTGCTTTCTCTATCTCTTTTTTCTGTCTGTTTCTTTCTATCTCCTTCTCTGTTTCTTCCCGTTATTTCCATTTCTATCTTTCTCTTTATTTCTATGTCTTTATTTCTCTCTCTCTCTCATTCTTTCTCTCTCTGTGTGTACTCGCCTTCTCGTTCATCTAAGGACAATTCGGGGCAGCTGGAGAGCGCGCGCGAGGCGCACATTGCGTCACACGCGCAAGAAAGGCAGATGCCATTCATGATGATGATAGCTTATGCGAACGCGTAACGGCGTAACGAAAAGAATACGAGCTTCGTTGGAAAAAAGCTTTAAAAGAAGACACCGCCTGCTACGCGTCCACTACGTCTGCGCCGATCGCGCGAGTAGCACCGCAATAGGGCGTGAAGACGGGTGAGACGAGTACTCCACACCGGTACTCCGCAATGGTCTTGCCATAGAGTTTCCTAAAATTAACTAGAGGGGAGTGTGGCGCTGCGATCGTTCAGCCACCATAGGAATGATGGGTAGTACACGGATTTGCCTAGTCTTCGTGCTTGCGGGCATCGAACGCACTTATGGCTTTGTTTATTTTTGTGTTTTGGTTTTCTTTTGTATAAGAGAATGGACCATTGTGAACTTCGTGACTACATTTACTTGCTGAGCCTAAAAATGTTAAAGTGGTGAAGTGTAACTGCTTACTCTTGCTCAACTTCGTTTTGCGACAGAGTGGATACAGGCGACGCGGAGCCAAACGGAGCCGAAAGAACGAAGTTTAGACAAATCCGTGTACCATTCCCATGCTGGCTGGAGCGCCATGCGTTGCAGCTCCCATAGACACTAGCGCCAGAGTTCCCTCTAGTAAGTATTGTAGGAAACTCTATGGGTCTTGCCAAGCATACCCGCAGTCTACAAAAAAGGCGGGCGGAAGGATGACGCGCGAGTTGCGTTCTCTTGTAATCGTGGCTGGCGCAAATCTGGCTGTCTGTACTCGCTAGGCTGTGGGTTCTCGCGATGCTTTCGCATTTCGAAAACTTCATTGCATACTGCGTACAAGTAACAGCTTCGCCTCACTGCTCCATTCCATGTCACTATGGTTTAAAATAGCCTTTCACATTCACATTCATTCGTTTCAGGCGCGATTGACGCGCGCTTGGAGGGACGCGCGCGTTTTTTTTTTATTTTGTCGAGCGCCAGCGCAATATCGCATCGTTGCGTCCCGCATGGAACGATTTCAGGCGCGTTTGATGTGCGGTCAGAGGGACGCGCGCGTGTTTTTGACGAACGCCATCGCATAATCGCGCCGCTTCGTCTAGCTACTCGGAGTAGAAAAAGGAGGAAACGCCTCGCGCGGCGCGTCACCCGCTCGTTTTTACTGGTTTTTGATTCAGCATCATGTACCAACTGACCAAGACTTCGACCTTATTTCGACCCTGCTTTCTTTCCATGCGGGTGCACTTGCGACCACGGCAACGCAGGCGTTCTCTGCGCGTCGAGTCTTTCGCTCGCAAAAAACGCGCCATGCGGTTCAGCCTTTATTTCTTCCCCGTATTTTCTTCCTGTTCTCCATCTTCTATCGCCCTGTTATATTCACCTACCTCTGCCTTTAACTGATGCATGACCTATCAAACGAGGGGCGGCTGCATTTTCGGTGGAGGCGAAAATGTTTGAGGCCCGTGTACTTAGATTTAGGTGCACGTTAAAGAGCCCCAGGTGGTCAAAACTTCCGGAGCCCTCCACTACGGCGTCAGGGTTGCCACTGACTTTCGACTAAATGTCGCCAAACGACGAGCAAAAAGTCGCCAAAAGTCGCCATTTTTTTTACAAATTTCGCCAAAAAGTCGCTATTCTAGATATGTGCGGCATACCTAGTATAAATAATCTCCACTCACGTATAGCCCCGTAGAATACAGTACGATCCAAGACCCTTAAATTATATTGCCGTTTCTCGATGCCAGTCGTATCGCCCGCTTCACCATGGAAGTGCATGTTGCTGCTTCTGCGACTAACCGCAAGATGTGCGTGGTGGCGCAAGTGTGAATGAATGAAACGCTCATGATATCCTTCCATCCCTCTTCGCTCGTTTCAAAGGTAATAGTGTGGTAAACCTTGAGCGAAAACCGTGAAATCGTTGTTTGTAGGCAGCTTTATGTACCCTTATATAAATTAAAAGCATTGAAAGGTTTATTGAAGGTAACATGACAGAATTCTGACAGGAACCAATCATTAGTGAGTCTTACACCTTTTCAGTGTGAGCTTATATGATACCGGACGCCACCGACCCTTTCTTATAGTCACTTATACCTACACGCGTCAATCCGATGCGTTATTATTGAACAGCTAGGCAATGTAAAATGTTATATCACGCTCTCCGAGAACAGTGGAAAATGCCTCAATAAATATTTTTTTATTCCACAAATAGCCGGGTATCCGCCTCTCTTCGATATTCCAAAACAGTCTTTACGGGCTGAATTGGGAGTACTGCAAAAGCGAATAAGTCGCCAAGCTATTCAGAACAGTTTGAGCTTTGGCGGAACAAATGGTCGGAACACGCGGCCAACCCGTCGTCTAGCCCCTTCAAAAGCGAAACTTTAGAGAAGCTTAAAGCACCGAAAGCTTTAAACTTATAATCAAACACTGCCCCCTCGCGGTTTACAAGGCGGTCCGCTGACTTACATTTTGCTAGAATGTCGCTGGGGGTCGTTCCAGTACCTCTTGCATCTAGATGAATTGACGAGATACACACGAGTTACAGGACGGACATACCGATTGACGCGTAATGCGCACATTCTACTCGTGGGTCTAAAACCAAGAAAAATAGAGAGAATGTTGCCGCTCATTCGTTGGGAAGACACTCATCTTAGGATGCATAACTCAGTGGAGACCTAAGCCGAAAATCGCCAAAAATTCGCCATGTCGCCATTCATAATTTTAGGTCGCCACGGGCCTCTTAAATTCGCCAATTTGGCGAAAAGTAGCCACCATTGGCAACCCTGTACGGCGTCTCTCATAATCATATGGTGGTTTTGGGACGTTAAACCCCAGATATTATTATTATTAATATTATGACCTATCAAACGAATATTATGGTGAATGTATGTCATTCTTTGAGAAGGAGGTATTCGTTTTATTTCATTTGTGGAAATAAGATTTGACGCCAACTGAAGGTTGACGTGAGGCACAGTAATATAACTCGGATAATTTTGCCATCGAGAAAAGCAAGGCAAAAAACTTTCAGAATTAACTTGTGCTGTTGTTGTAGCTGAGATTAATGAGCATTGAGCTATAGGACCAATATGAACGGCTCTGTCAGCAATCCGCAAGATGCTGGTATCCGGAATGGTCTGAACTAATTGTTTTGTTTGTTCGTCCCTTTCTTAGGCTTACTTCACCGTTTTCTTATAGCAACGTACATAGTGATCTAAATGTAACAGATACTGTTCTGCGAATGCAGAGTGCTCAAAATCATTCTCCTTTTGTCTAAACACATAACTCCTGTCGTTTTCAGTTAATAGAACACATAGTGCTCTTAATAGCGTCCGCATTACGGTGCATTTGCAAATGATTAAGTTCTCGGAATGCTTTCATGGACAGAGTATCTCACGTAAACATGAAAAAGTTGTTTGCTGAACAATATTATATTCTCGGCTTATTTAATCACTTATGCCGCGTTCTACCGTCGATTATGCGAAATCTGGCTCGTCTTTGTAGACGTTACGTTAACGAAGATCAGCAATGACATTCTGGGTTTACTCCTAAAGCGGTATTCAGACGGGGGACAAATCCGTGGGGGTAAAGGCGGAGCCCAGTGACGTCAGCTCGCGAGATAAAGTCTCCACAAATGTCCCCCACTCACACGGACGAAGCGAACGGAGGTGGAGACCAGTGTTGCTAGACTACTCTGGTGGCTTGTACCACCCGTTTGACGAGCTCATGACGACGAGCTGCAGACTGGACACCCACTGCCGCTCTCTGCAGGAGCAAGTGCAACAATGTGGCCAAACAAGAGCCCGCATTTCCGCCATATCTCCCGCCGCCGGGGGATCGTTTATCCTGTCGAGGAAAAGGTCCCCGTCTCCTCCGAGGAGTCGTGGGAGGGTCGCGCCCACTCACTAATCCGTGACGACGTGGTCACGTGATCCGCAATCTCCCCGTGTCGCCTGCCGATTTCTCCCTCATGTGAATACCCCTTAAAACGAGGAGCGCAAAGCTGCCTGTCTACCAGTATCCCGGCCAGGCCCGTAGCCAGGGAGGGGGGGGGGCGAAATTTTTATGATACATGGTGTTTTACCGAAAAACAAATAATGAAAATAGGCGTTTTTCTCAAACAGTCAAGGCTTTCAGCAAGTGCCCCCCCGAAAAAAATTCCTGGCTACGGGCCTGATCCCTGCACTCAGTCACCCTCACCGTCGACATCATTGCAATTACGCACAGAAGGGACAAATGAGTAGTCGTTTCAATAATGGAAAGCACAAAGGAAATCTGGATAGCACACCCCAGGCAGCGAGCCGCCATTGGACCGATCTTGACCCAACGTCGGCAAATGACGGCAGCAATATTGGCCCCACATCGGCAAATCACGCTCGCGCTACTTTCACCCGCATCGGCCCGACGTTGGGTAGCCGCCGTTGGGCCGATGCAGGCTTGCCGGCTTCGGGCCGACGTAGGCTAGCCAGCGTCGGTCCGAGACGGGCCTGCCGTTATTCAGCCGATGATGGCAAGCCGTCATTGGGCCTATGTATGCTAGCCGATGCTGGCGTGGTGTCGGCCCCGCCGACGTCGGGTAGCCGCCGGCGTGACCGTTTACACCCGTTATTATGTTTTAGCAGTGGTGGCTTACCGTGCGTTAAGTACGGTATATTGTACTGTACCATCGTGCTGCATGTAGCTAGTTTATATGGGGACACCGGGGGCAGTTTCTCGATGCGTAAAGTAACTTCATCAGGCAGGCTGATACACGTGTTATAAAGTAAAATGGCTGCGTGCCGACCACGGCAATTCGGTATTACTGTGGTTACTGTACTGTAAGTCAGCAGCGCTAAAATAGACTCTTCGCGGCCCAACGGCATTCATCGACTACCATTAGTGCCATATTCGAAAAATGCTTCTAATTAGAACGACTGCTCCACTGATGTCTTAGTGTGAGATTAAGACCCACAATTCTGTTGAACCGTGCAAGGCCGAGAACGAAAGTCAATATTGCCTCTAACACAACTAAACTGATAAAAGGCCTGCTGCACCAACTACGCATGCGTCTGAGAAATTAAGGAGCAACACACTTGCAAGGTGATAAACACAAATTTATTCACAGATATGAACACACGCCAGCAGTTCCGGAATAATTATGTCATAAAGGAATATCTAAACATCTATAGATACCGTAGCCAACATCTAAAACATCCCCACAGCCACCGTATTCCTAAAAAAATTGGCCGCGTATCTGCGTGCTTCGCTGCAAATGTCGTGTAAAGACGATAGAAGAGGCGCTGTGTGAGATATGGAGGCCATCTGGCAATACGTCGGGAAACATGAGTGCTGTGTTGCGTGCTGGTAGTCCCGGCGCAGCAGCAGGCGAAGACCGGCGGTGACCAACGCGACCGGCGGGGACGCCAGCCAGCCCGAAAACGCGGTTTGGCGCGAAGCGCTGAAGCAGATAAACGTCCGCACTCAACGAGTACTCTCCACACACTCTTTTATTTACACGTCGCCTGGGTAAAACAGGAACGCCAGAGCGGCGCCCACAACCGGCAGCCTGAAAGCCGCCCACAACGCTGCTTTTTCATTTTTTAAATATTTTTTTCACCTTCTTGGCCTTCTCAAAACTAAAGTTTTTCAACACCAACCCATGGCATTCGTACAGTGCAATACAGAACCGAAACCGAAACACAACAATGAGCTCGTGCGAAGGGCACGGAGGAAGGCAAATTTCAGCGCAGTCGCATTTTCAGCTTTGTTGAAACAGCGCTCACTAGACGACGACGAAGTAAAAGAAGGCACAGGACAGGCAGCGCCTGTCCTGTGCCTTCTTTTACTTCGTCGTCGTCTAGTGAGCGCTGTTTCAACAAAGATGAAAGCATACCAACTCGCTCAAGCTTCCATTCTTATGCATTTTCAGCGCAGCTTAAGAAACTAGGGTCCTTAAAATTACGTATGTATGCATTTTCTATTAAAGGAACACGCCACCTAATACTTACCTAGTGATGTTGCACCTCAGATATGCATGATATTTACTTTTTGATCGACAACGTTCACAAGTATGAACAGCCGTACCAGTTCAAGACGGCTCGCCCTTGGGCAAGTGGTTCATTTTTGGCCGAGTGGCTGAATCGAGGGACGTGCCGACAAACAGAAAGACAGACAGACAGAAAGACAGACCAAAATTTCTGCGTTTAAGTTCCCCAAGAAAGACTATCGTCTTTAAAAAAGCAGGGCAATCCTAATCGAGAATGGGGTCAGGCGCAAAATCAAAGGCGTGAGTAGGGTTCCCCTTCAGAGGGGGTTGGGAAGGTTCATCGCGGCGCCCCCCCCTCCCTATTAAGTCAATGTGTTTGGCAGACCTTGCGCTCACCTCTTCTTAGGTGACTACGGGGGCCGGCCGCCCCCCTGCCCCACTGTGCGCACGCCTATGAGAAGAGGTACAATCTCTTCAACGTTATGCGCGGCACATTCACTATAAATATTGAAAGAACAAGAACGGCCAAAAATAGGAATAAGGATTAACGAAGAATATCTTAGCTGCTTGCATTTTGTGGACGATATCGCGCTTTTCAGTAACGACGGTGCCGAATTACGAAAAAAATTCTGGAGATGTAAACGAAGGCAGCATTAAAGTAGGATTAAAGACGGACCCGAAGAAAAGAAAGATAATGTTAGGCGGCTTGCCGAAAAAGCGAGATTAAGAGTGGCAACTAGACTTGAAGATTGTGTAACGCGTGAGGTAATTACGAGCAGAGGAGCACCCCCCCCCCCCCCGACGTTTATTAAATTCACCAAGGAACGGTAGGCATTCGCAACACTTGACTGGCAATTAAATTAGCGTTATCCTTTAAACGGAAATTGCAATTTTTTCAGTGATAACTTAAGAGTGAAAAAGATGGATAAACTGCTGCACGCGACGCGAAAAACATTGCGAGCGGTACCACAAAATCCCATGAAATCTACATCTAAACAAGATAGACACGCACGCATTCCTAATCTAAAGGTAAGTTTGTAACAGAAAGGAGTCGTGCATAAAAACCACTCACGTATGCCCGCTGGGTCGCTAAAAACACGAGCGAAAATGCAAGTGCATCATATCAGAATACACAAAACACGATTGTCAATAGAAAATACGCGATAAGAAGAGAACAAAAATATGATGACACGTAACAGTAGTGAACACGGGGCCTTATATGAGGTGAGCGAGTTCAACATGGAAGCAGGGGGCCACTATATATACGTGTTATAAGGTTTCTCGCTGCGGTGATCTCTGCCGAAAACAGTGCCGGAATCCTGCCGCGTATCCGTCTCGTGCACGATTTTGACTTTCCACAACACATGTCCGCACACAGCACTTTTTGAAGAATTCTGCTGGTCGGAGTAAAAAAAAACCTGCTCCCGCAGCTACGATTGTCCCTCCGTCGGGACGGCTACCCTACCCTGCCTGGTCAAGCGAGTTTAGCGACAATGACGCTGAACGAGGGGAAGGGAGGGAGGGGGAGTTCGAGGTTGAAGAAGACGAAAAAAAGATTCGAATTCTCCCTTCTTGAAAGCACGGCTCAGCCGACCACAATGGTGTACGATCCCCCTAGCATGTCTATGAGCATGCCGTTTGAGAAAGGCGTTCATCGAATTTTCAATGCATCACTTGTTGCTACATGTCGCTACATGAAACCTTTGCGTGCACCACGTTGGAGCCGCATTTTTCATCGTATTTCACGTGCCATAATAATAATTTTATGCGACTGTTTCTGAAAGCACGTGAGAAGCAATCGTTGAGCGAGATTTTTACTTGAAAAAGATATGTATGTCACAAAATGGACGGCAACGAAGTGCAAATACGAGCTGACAAACACGTGGCAAACACGTGTTTTTCAGTTCGTTAAAGATGGTCAGCGGGCTAGTTGATTTGGAAACGTTCAAACGACAAAACCTGTCTTCACTTCGCCCGGTCTTTTTTGCACCATACCTTTTTTTCACGGCTTGCTGAGCTTTTTATACCCCTGACACACGGGCAATAGTAAAGTACTTTGAGGTAAACCCCTTTTGTCGCCTAAAGGGACCATTTGCAGAAAGGAGTTGTGCCGATGACACACGGCACCGGACAACTGCTTTAAGTGATTCCTCAGAAAAACGCTGTAGAAAAAAATGGCGCTGTTTGTGCAAGCAACAAAATAGGAAATGTATTCAAAAAATGCACATGTACATCATATTTCGCGATATTAAAGCATGAAAACTTTTTTTTTATTGTCTGGCGGCTTATAACGCGCATACTCGCAATTTCCGTTCATTTTTTCCGTTTTTAGCAGCAACTTAACTTCGTCTGGCAACTATGAACAGTTGTGTTGCTGTTCCTGCTTTTGCTGTACTTTTTCTTGACTGTGCGAAGGCGAGGCGCGATTCCTCGTGGTCCTGTTATGAATCAGCGAATGGTGGCATGGCGGTTTTCTAGTGATGTGGTGCAGGCGTTTGAGAGTATATATAGCTATAAAGTATAAACGTTCGCTTTTCAACAAAGCGTTCTACTGCTGAAAATTAAAACATTTTCGCTCGCAAAAAAAAAAGTCACTAGGCACCTTAGTGTTGCAACATGTTTTCTTTTATTCATAAATTCTGCACACTGTGTGCGAGAGTACTCCCTTCCTGGCCGAAAAGTAGATGCGCGATCTGCCTTTCCGAAAAGGATCGTTTCTGGAAGAGAGTTACTCCTTTGTTGTGTGTCACTGCGCTCGAACGCCTTTCCGGAAGATGTCCCCTTTTCTAAAGGACTTTAGAGTGGCCATGTGTCAGGGGTATTACTATTTTCATAAAGTAAAATTATGTGACATCACTGAAGCAACTGCGCTTGCTACGCTTGACCCAAACACGCGCGTGAGTAAACATGTGTAAACACAGAGATCGGAAACTATCCGTGTAGTATATGAGCGCTCGCGCCACACATTCAGCGGCTGAAAGGATAGAGCGCTATAAATGTGATGACAGGCTCGATTTATGCACAGAATTAGTATTCACATAAAACTTCTTCCGCTAAAAGCATTCGTGCGGGAATGTTTGGGTGAATATTGATGCTGGATACATTAGTGAAGTCGGCCGACCAGTGGCAAAAACATTTACAAAACAGAAGTACTTCGAATTTGGCCCATGAAGTTAATGGTATGTATTATAACGTTTCAACATTTTTGATAGCTTTGAACAACTGGTCAACGAAGTGGCCATCTAGTTTGAGTCAGTTATTCTTCTAAAGGCCACTTTTTTTGGTAGAAAAGTGACTGTGCTAGTGATAGTTGTTAGTCATTGCCATAGCAGAAACTAATAAGAGAATGCAAGCTATTCAGTCGGCGATACTTCGCGCCCCGAGTCGTACGTGCGGCATTAGCACGGTGCAATATTTGAACTTTGTTATTTGTGCTAGTACAGCAATCCATGTAGCGGCATTCTGCAGCTTAAGCTACAAATATTCAAACGCCTAATGCTCTATTGCATTACGATTGTATCGAAGGCGGGCGAGCTGCCGGGCTTCTTCGGCGGGCTGAAGGTGGAGCGCAACGTCGAGGTTATTCTCGTCACTGACGGCCGGCAACACGGCGTCCAGCGTCGTTGAGGGGCTTATGTGAACTAGTTTGAACGGCGTCATATGTGCGCCGTTTCTTACACTGCCGTGTTAACTTCAGGTTATGTGCGGAAGATATTATGGCTTCCCATGTCATGTGTTCGACGTACAGTACATTGCCAGCATGTCGGCGAGGGTTTCATTTAGCCGCTCGCTGAGGCCATTCGCCTGCGGGTGATGTCAGTCAGTGACTTGTATGGCTCTATTTTAAGATGGTTTGCGTTAGCTCTACCGTAAAAGCCGTACCTCTGTCGGTGACGAGGACTTTTGGTGCGCCGCGACGCAGGAGGACGTTCTCAACAGGGCATGTAAAACTGTCTAAAGGGAGACAAGAAAGTTCCAACATCGTCGATAAGCCATCGGCTCCGCCGATGTCAGCTGAAGCACGGCAGAATGACGGCATGCTCGGCCCAATGTTGCCGGTGAAAACCATCGGCTCGGCCGATGTCGGCGAAAGTACGGCAAAACGGCGGCTAACTCGGCCTAATGTTGCCGGTGAAAGCCATCGGCTACGCCGATATCGGCGGAAGAACAGCAAAACTCTGGCAAACTCAGCCCAATGTTGCCGGTGAAAGAAATCGGCTCAACCGATATCGGCGGAAAGACGGCAAAATCAGCCCAATTTTGCCGGTGGAAGTCAGCGGCTCCGCCGATATCGGCGCCAGGCTGGCAATGCTGGCCCGAGGTGGGCCCGCGCACAGCCGCCGTGATACCAATATCGGCCCGACGTTGTGTGCTGCCTGGGACGATACATGAGAAGGCTCCTTCAAGCAATGCGGAGTTCCTGGAGTTCACCGCATGCCTTTCTTATGCGGAGAAGCTACCTAGCAGCTGAGTTCGTTTGTGTTGTGATCAGGCTATGGGAAGTCGACGCATAATAAGAGCTCACGAAGAGAGGCGTGAACATGAAGGTGCAGTGTACATAATTTTATTGCCGTCAGTCAATTCGTGTAGCCCATAGCTCAATCGTTCAGTGCTATGAAACGTTGGTCTATGGAATCGAAGATACCGCAGCTGCGCTCTCAAAGCCGGTGTCAGAGAGCTTCGCTAGCATAATATCATGCTGCACTCATGTCTTAAACGTGGTAAGCGAAAGCTCTTTAACACTTTCCATGCATCGAACATAGGATTTCTTACTGATGCACATGCGCTGTGATGGTCTAATGGGTATAGTGCTTGACTGCTGACGGATAGTCCGATAAAATCCCGGCCGCGTCGGTCGCATTTCGGTGGAAACGGAATGCTAGAGCCACGGGAGCCTAGAATTAATTGGCTACCCAAGTGGACGAATTTCCGGAGCCCTACATTACCGCCTCTTTCATATTCTCATTGTAGTTTTGCGACTTCAAACCCCGATAATGGAGGGAGCGCGCCTAGAGGAGGGATCTCGCCTAGCTTCCAGAAGCCAACCTCCTATGAAGCCACTATGTCCTCGCGTTCTCTTTCCGAAAGAATTCACCGCTAGCCTTCAAACACAAGCACACAGAAAGACATGAGTGTGCCCGTATCGTCATGTCTTTCTGTGTGCTTGTGTTTAAAGTTTAGCACTGAATTCCTTCGAAAAGAAAAGTATGCATCACCAACTAGCCCCACAACGTGCTTTGTTAAAGGGGTACTGACACAAAACTTCGCCGCCGAGATAGGCTGCGGCATCAATTCACGTGAACATACGTATATCATCTGCGAAATATTAACAGCGAATACAGCTTGGAAGGTATTTTGAATGAACTTTGAAGTTTGCGTGAGCGATCGACACCCTCGGGCTATTGACACCCTCAAAGGTGACCCTTAGTGACCCCCTGCTTCCCTCACGCGACCACGCTGCAACAAGTTATGATGACGTCATAGCCGCCATTTTTCTTATCGCGTTCGCTCCAGCAGCCTACTTCTGGGCGGCAGCTCGCGAACTGTGTGGAAGTGCGTCACAGTTCTGTCTGATGATGTGATCGAGCGCTGCACCCGCTAGGTGGTGATTGTTGCGCCCGGAAGCTTGTCGTTTTTGAAACCGAAAGTTACACTGGTCGGTAGTGAGGAGCCTATAATTAATTATCTGTCGCGCGCTGCACGAAACGCTGTGCCGTGTTATGACTGACAGGCCCCCAGTATTACACTGCAGCAAAAGAACGCTAGGCCAAAATTTTTGTGTCAAAACCCCTTTAAGTGAACTCCTCAGGTTCATGTCACAATTTCCATCATGCTCCTTTTTCTGTTCCTTTTTGTGGTGGGCACATGGGGAAAAAATGACGAGCGCGCGCGCCTAGCGTCCACAAGCGAACCTCCTCGGACGCCGCTCCCCCCTCGTGCTCCATGCTCTGGTCACAATTCCTAGCATGCTGCTACTACATTTTTACGGCTGGGCTACAATGAACTCTTCTAGTTCACTGTAGCTGGGAAGTTATTCTCGATGTATCCCCTTAGTGGACTGTCCATTTCGGCTGCCATTGATTGACTGGAGCTCGGCGAGAAGCGAGCCCCCTGTTTCCAGTTCGTCTTTCGTAAGGTCATTTTGACGTCACGAAGCTTTGACAGCTGTTCACAGAAATGAGAAGGACGGAATAGTCCACCGCGGTGGAGCTGTGGTTATGGTGCTCGGCTGCTGAGCCGAAGGTCGCGGGATCTATCCCGGCCGCGGCGGTCGCATTTCGATGGAAGCGAAATGCTAGAGGTATGGGTACTTGGCGATGTCAGTGCGCGTTAAGAAACGCCAGGTGATCAAAGTTTCCGGAGCTCTCCTCTACGGCGTCTCTCATAATCATATCATAATTCAGGAACGTTAAACCCCAGATATTATTACTGAAGGACGTAATGCGCTTCAACGCAACGAACGCAGCCCCCAGAGCCCCCGCTTTTGGCCGCACATCTCGGAGGCCGTGCATAAACTCTAATCGCACTATCCATCGATTTAGGTTTAATGCGGCCGTACGTCTAACGCACCTGTGAAGTTCGGTATGCATTCTGTGCATCGTTCTCAAACATCTGGGACACATTCATATGCAAGTTCAGACTTGACAAGTTCCTGCTTCTGTACATTTCGTCCACTTTATTCCTACGGTGGGAAGGTACTGGCGGGCTGGTGCGTCCACGTGGTCAAGAGCGAGGTGACATCACGAGCTGAGCGTTTTTTTGTGTATCGAATGCTCTCTGGGCAAATGGACTCTGGATGTCTTCTTTAGATGGACACACCGAGAATAGCTCCCCGGAAGTTGCATCTTTCTCTCCTTCAGAAGTCTCACGAACATTGCCTGACCTCAACTCCGAGGCATCCTCCAGCCTTAAAGGCGACAACGCAACTCGCTGTATAGCGTATTCGTGGGGCCTTGGACCTAGTAGATTCTGCATGGATAAATAAAATAGATAAGTAGTACATATCGATGCGTTAGTACACGTTCTTACTTTCGTTTTTACAAGAGTGAATCTACAAATAAACATAGAAGTAAAGGCAGTGAAAAACTTAGAACAACAGATAGCTGAGCTATTGGTAGATATTCATGTTAAAAACACAGGACGTGCAAACATGGTCACAAGAAAGAAGTCACTAGAGTGAACAGTTATCTCTCACGTACACAGACTACCACACGCACCTGATAGACAGGTATTGCCTCTTGCCTGGGAATGCGCAGATAAGTATTTGTGTCTACCTGCTTTTTCGCAGCTGTACGATGTTTCAGTTGGTATCGGTGTTTGTGCTGCCTTGACTACTCTCTTCTGTCCATGTTTGCACGCCCAGTGTTTTTAAATGGCCGCAAAACAGCCTCTATAATACAAAATCGGGCGCGTTGTTCTCACTTGGCGTTTCTCGCCTCTTTGGCGCACTTCGTGGCGCCACAACAGTGATTCACGTGACATCATTAGGGTACGCACTCTCGATTGTTGCATGCACAAGAAATATCAGTTGCGAATTGTCTCCCACCCTGCTTTGCCATTCAGTCGACCACCCTTTCTTCGTTGTATCGAGTGACTAGATATCGTGTACAATCAACTGATTTCGCTCCATTTCGCGCGTTTCCAACTGCACATGCGGAGATAACAGAATGTAGCTGACAAGTGCGAAATCCTGATAGGATAAATGCTTAGTGCTGTCGTTCTGTACAATGTCACGCGTGCTGCATACGCGTGTTTCATAAAGCACGTGTATACGCGGGCTTTATGGACGCCGGGGTAATGAGGGGCTGCGTGGATCGAGGAGCAACTGTGAACTTTGACTATAAGGGTGCGGTCGCTACGTCGGCAGACATAAACTAACGGCTTGTATACCCTTCTACGCGCTGTGATTTCACCGCTTCGTGCTGTGTCCACTGATACGAGAAACTGCACGAAAACCGCTTCTCTCCCGGGAGCGGCCGTATTCCCATGCACCAGCGTTTCGCAGAGTTGCGCGAGATCGGACCACAAAGTGTTAGCTGCTAACCTTTGTTCGTATAACATTACGACATGTTGCTGTAGCATTCACTGCTTCGCCTTTCGGTGAAACAGATTTTTTTTCCGAATTCAAGGGACAAGATTTCTCCCCGCCATCTCTTGAATCTACGCGCCCCACCTCCCCCTGCGCCACGCGGCCGCCTATTAGCTCAAACCCGCGCCGTTTAGACGCCACCGCCGGAGGTGGAAACACCGGCGCACCGCCGGCGGCGATTTTGCGACCGGCGCACAGGTCTACGACAATGATTATTAGCCGAATGCACGTACGTCTGCAAATTTTAGTGATCACGAAAACATACAACAGTCATCGGCGTGCGCAAATCTGTGTTCAGGTTGAAATATAGGAATGTATATTTGCTACGTTAAATGGACACTGATCACATCACTCCTTCTGAGTATTATGGACACGATGTACGATGACAGCCGCCAGACGTGCATGGTTTGAAGATTTTCAGAAAATTAGCGGAGCACCTAGTACATTATTCTGGGTCTGCATTCAGGTTGTGTTGCATACCAACAGCGCACTTGAACGGCATGTTCCCATAATAATAATTATTCTGGTCTTGCGTCCCAAAATCACGATGTGATATTGAGGGACGCAGTAATGGAGAGCTGCGGAATGTTCGATAACGTAGGCTTCTTTAACGTGGACCTAAATCTAAGCACACGGGCCTCTAGCGCTTCGCCTCCATCGAATTGCGGCCCCCGTACCTGATATTCGGTACCGCAACCTTCTGGTTCAGCAGTCGAGCACCAAAACCCTGGACAACCACGGCAGGTCACCGTCATGTTCAGAGCGCCAATGGTAACAGCTCGCGCGCTCGAAACCATGTTGCTGCCGCGAGGCTAATTTTACTCCGTCCTACTTTCTTACTACTGCGACGCACCGCTGTGATTTGATTCGCGATGTTTTCTAAACGAATGTTCAGATCGAAATTGATGCATGAAGGCTTTCGATCAGTTAGTAAACACAACCGGCACACTGTAGTTTTCCTGCATACGCACATGTGATGTTTTTTTTTTAGCAGCACATTGGATCAGCCTGATAAATACGGACTGAAGGAAGCAAAACTTTCCAGGAACGTTCTCTGGTGGTTACAACTTAAGAAAGAATATGGTCTTTCCTATAGGACACTGTTACTACTGACCTAAACCTCTATAAAAAAAGTCGTGCGAGATGGCTTCATTCCAAGGGTGAGGTCATTCTCTCTGGTAATGCAGCTAGTATATCTTCTGGAAAATAAATTTTCTCGTTTCCTTCTAAGTGTCTCGTTTGGCTGATGAGCGCTGGTCTCAGAATCTCCGGGAAAATTTGTCGGACGCATAGGCTTCCTATCTAGAACCAGCGACACAGTTATAGATCTATACCACAAAATTAGCTATGCACATCATCCTGCTTGATATACTTCAAGCTAATTAACAACTAAGATTAAAGACATAAACCGTGAGTGGTGGTCGTCCATGTCATTTCACAACATCTAGTGTGAGTATTATAGCTTTTGTAAACGAGGAGAACGAATGGCATGACTCCCCAGGGTATCGAAGGGGGTTGTTTGACATAGCAAGTGTGCAGATTAATGAATGAGGCGGTTCCATTGATAGTTCCCCGCCCAGTAGCATCGGTAGAAATTACTCGAAATAGTTTACATCATCCTTATTAAACTACTTTACCACTTTCCCATAGTAGTGGGGCCATTAGAGATCACTAGAGCCTTGCTTTTATGTTGAAGAAGTTACTCAAAAACGCTCGCACGTTTAAAGGGACCCTCACTAGGTCTGAGCATTTTGACGCGATAGCGTTATAGAGCTCGTTTCGCAGAAATTTCGGTGATGGCGTCGGCGCTTGTGAGGGAAAAATCATCCTCTTGTCCGTGACCAAAATTCGAAAGAGATGCAAATAAAATAACCTATATAAAAACTACACCATCTCCCGCTAAAGGGGACCATGGGGCGATGCGAAGACGGAGCGCTTGCACGATCGCGTTCGTTGGGAATGCTACCGACCTCGCGTCGTGGAACGCGAAGAGGAACGCTACGAGCGTCGTGTCTTCCCTCTAGCATGACCGTTAATTCTCACAGGGCGGGCGGGGAACGCGGTCGACAGGCGCGCGAGAGGGGGGAGCGAAGGAGAGGAGAGAGAGAGGGGGAGGGGACGCGCATGCACTGGCGCTCATCACGGCATCTGCACAGGAGAGAACGAGGCGCGCGAGAGGGGGGAACCTTGGAGGGCGCTCATCGCGGCGTTACACAGGAGAGGATGAGGCGTGCGAGAGAGGGGGGAGCGTAGGAGTAGAGAAGAGGGAATGAGGATGCGCATGCGCCTTAACGGTGGTCACGACGCACACCATATTTAACTCCGCCATAAGCTGCTTCGCATGTAAAACTTCGGGTCCTAGTGAGAATCGAACCAAGCAGTCGGCGTTTCAAGCATTTGTTCTACAAGAGAGGGATGCTATTTTTTCAAGCTGCTTCAAAAAGAACAAAAGATGGCTGATCTTTCGTCATAGGAATCGCTATAACACGAAAGTAAAACGTGTCGCTTGAGAAGTAGTTGATTGTTGATAGAATTGGTATGAGAGTTTATACAACGTCTACTGTTGTTTGGCATATATAGCACCGCTTGATGTGGACGCACTCACGTTGACGCATAGTGGCACAACTCCGTACCGACGACTAAAGCCCGTGATCATGATTTAACCCTTGCGGTAGCTGAAGTTGTCAAGATATACCTGGACACCGCGTATGGTGAATTCCGCTCAAACGTGGCATCAACAAGCGCATAATAAACACTCATACTCAATATGCACTCCTTCAAGGTGTCGTGAAACGCGGAGAAACGCAACACGCGCCGTGTCTTCCCTCTAGGCTGGCCGCTAATTCTCACAGGGCGAGCGGGGAACGCGGTGCGACAGCCAGGCGAGGCTAGGAGAGTTATTTTTCGATATGTATGGATGCTATGAGCGAGGCTTGGGCTGGATCCGCCACCTCGCGGTGTTAAAGCGTTCACGAAATTAAACTTCTATTGGAAACGCGCCGAATGGGATGGTCGTAGCAAGGGCGCGTTTTGTATTTACAGCGAAAGCTGTTGTGAGATCATTTCAGCTGCCGTTTTGGCGCCGTAGTTGTCCGCCGCCGCCGCCGCCGGTGTCCGTAACCACTATCGCTCGAAATATGAAAAAAATTCCACGATGGAACGAGGTTCGAACCTATGCCCTCTGCGTGGGAGCCTAGTATTCAACCTCTGACCCATGCCGGTGCTTGAAACTGCTTTGCAAAAGGGTCCTATACAGGCTTCATGTCGGGAAGGAACCACATTAGCATATGCAATTTAGCGGGGTAGAATAGTAAAATAAGCACCAAGCGTCGCACAACGCGAATTCTGTAACCAGGCGTCTCACAATTCTCGCGGTGTTCAATTCTCGCGGTGTGAACGCTTGAACACCGCGTCGTGAAGGCGCGAGCCCCGAGAATGCTTGGCGCGTTTTTGGTGCATCGTCTCTGACAGCACTTCCAGCGATGCGACGCGTGGTGTCACGACAAGGATCCACGATCTGTGCCAGCCTGGCTAATCCTGCGCGTACTGAGGGATCCACACCGCAGAAACAGGCAGTAGACTATAGAGAACGCCGACACAACGCAACAACAACGCTCGCGTGCTCGGGGGCTCGGGCGCTACCTCGGGCACATCATGCGCGCTTGACCTTGCGTGCGCATGACGTCTTCATGCGTATGCGTCATGTGATCCTCCTGCTCCGATGCCGAAGAGTGCAGGAAAGGGATTTTGCTTGCGAAGGCTTGCGAAGTGGCAAGGGTTCAATCTTACCTCCTCACGTCATGGTTTCGCGCCGTTTCAAAATATTGGTTTTCTCAGCTCGTAATGAACCGATTTGACAACTTCTTGTGACACAATGTTCTTTTCATTGGGCTCACAACAACTTCCATTGCCTAACTAAACTTTCTTGTGTCACCTGGAGAGGGGCCCTTTCAGTGCATAACACTTTAGGAGACGAGAAGAAGCTTGCGCCCATCTCGGAGAAGTTACTCGAAAACGCTTATACGTCTAAGTCCGCAACACTTTTGGGGCCCGACTTATCGTCCAATGACGGATCTCATGTGGCGTAATTACGCTCTCAAGTGATCGATATAGGCCTAAAAGAAGGCTAGCAATGCTCAAGACCTGATTAAAATAAACGTACCAGATCAAAATATTATAATTACCAGAAATAACGAAGAAATAATCGCTATAGTTAACTTAAAATCGCTATAAACGCTTCGGAAACCTGCGCTTGACCTACGCGCCGCGCAAGAGAGCGAGCCACTGCCTCGCAGGGCGCACGATTTCTCCTCGCACCGGCGCTCCTTCGAGGCTAGACCTGAACGGGGAAACAACCTCACGGAACTCACTGCAGACGACACGTATTTAAACCGCCGTAACATGCAGGAAGTCGGTAACGGAGCAGTGGGGACTCTACGAACGGGAATCGCTGGGTGATGTGCTACGCACTTCCTCAAGTTTCACAGTGGTGTAGCTGCATTTAGCGCAGGATTAAGAAATACACCAATCGCTGCAAAAGAAAGATATTTCCTTCTAGCATTTTAACGCGATAGAGTTAAAGAGCTCGCTTTGCAGAAATTTCGCCGTCGGCGTTCGTGTCGGCGTGGTTGGTTGGTTGTGAGCGAAAAATCATCACCTTGTCCATGACCGAAAAATCAAGAAAGCTACAAATAAAATAAATAATATTAAACGTTGGGTCCCAATGAGAATCGAACCCAGGCAGTCTGCGTGTCAAGCAGGTGTTCTGCCACACATTCACGCCTCTGCTTGGAACATCACTGACAATAGTTTGATGCTTCACAAAGATACGCGTCCTGTATACAGGTGTCACGGTACGAGATGTAATATCGCATTAATATTGCTTGGTACAAGCGTACATTGCCATGGGGCGTCACACCACGTGAATATCCTAACGACTTCATGGTTTAAAGCCAGCCACCCAATATAAAAGGCACACACATTACTACGCGTATTCCCTTCAGACCACGTGGTGGGTGCATCGCAACTTCGTAAATGTTTCTCGCGCATTATTGCTCCTGGTTTAAAGCATGCTACCCAATACATAAGGCACAACCCTTAGTGCGCTGAACTGTTCAACCAGTAACCGCGAATAATTGTGGTCACAAATCTACATGGCAGCACCCACGTAGCAACGACCGCCTGCTTCGATCTGAACTCGCATTTCCTACTTGGCCACTGCCCTGACAGCAATAAAGAATGGTGAAATTGCCTATCGCTTTTTATCATCTCATGCTGGGGAGGAAGCATCAGGTATGTTTTCTCCTTATAATTTAGATCAGCTGTTTAATCACCCATGCCAGCTAAGCCTCATCTGGGAGGATTTGAGGGTAGATCTCGGAAATAGTGCCAAATTGTGAAGAAAACATTGCTCTCGGAGCCTGAGGACACAAATATAAAGCAAATAGAAGCGTAGGTTTTGAAGTCAGGTGCCATGCTCATGACGTCAGCGCATGAAGTCAGCGCATGACGACCACCTAATAAGATTGTGACGGAGGACCTCGCTCTTACGGTTGCCAGATATCGCTGTGGCACCCGGCAGATTTATAACGTATCTCTGTGGCGTGGTAGGTGACCGAAAAACGCAAAATGTGTCGACCGCGTCAACTTTGGGGCGATTACTGAATAATACGCGCTGACTGACGTACACGCTGACATCAGCGTGTATTGTACGCCAACGGCCGCGTCGCTGGCCCAAGGCCAGTCACGATCACGTAATAAAACACAGCCACCCCGTGCGCCGCTGCGGAATATCGTCTATACATCGAATATGTTAGATTGTTTTTCTTTTTTCTTGACTGTCGTGGTTACAGCAAGGGCCGGACACTTCGACTAGTTTCGGTATTCAAAATTAAGCGTCCGCCATTGTAATGGTAGGAAGCAAAAATTCAGCAACTTTTGTATGTGTGGCCTTTTCTTTCCAACCTACGCATCAATAATGTAAAGCTATGAAGTTATGTGTAGAAATAAAATGTGTTTTTGGCTATTTTCTTTTTTTAACAACCTATATATTTATCCAGACGCTGCATTCGTTGCGCCGACGGGCGGCGCTTTCGCACTTATCTCTTCTGCTGACATTCCGTTCGTCTGCTCCTGCCGTTTTCACTGTGCACGTGTGAAATTTTTAGAATGCCTTGAAGGTAAAATTTTCGGTGTTTGTGAGTGTGAACGCGCTCAAAATGTCGAGGAAAGTAGGAAGAGGACACAAGGCGTGCTGCGCTGCTTTGTGGTGCAACAACTCTGGAAGAAACAGCGCAGCGAAATTTTTCCGCTTCCCAACGGACGACAGGTAAGCACATGCACTTTTTGTTCGGTACGAAGAATCAAGCGCTATCCTTATCAAAACAGCTACAGGGCGAACCGAAGAATTTCTGTTGTTGCTTTACAGTGAACCTCCTTTTTTTTTTGGCCCTGCGCATTTGTCAGTTCATGTAAAGCTACTTGTGGACAGTTTCTCGTGAGCCGATTGATGCCAGCTGACGCGCAGAAGGGAAATTTCGCTTCAGTATCGGTTCTGTTAGCGGTAACTCGTAATATTCTTTTCTTCGAGAAGAAATCTTGCAAAGTATGTTTGCCGAATGTGCTTCTTCGACGAACTGGTTCGGCTTTAGAGCATTCTGACGACCAGTTGCTTGTAGCGATATTACCATATTTCAATGTTTAAGAAAGAACCCCCAAATTTATTTACGTAGCAGTGACTGCTTGCATTCCGTGTTACAAGAAGTTCGCGTTACCTGCGCTAAGGCTGAGCAGCGCTTCGCTTTTGAACCTGTGAAACATTGTTTTCGCCCTTTTTCGCACTCTCTATATTTGTGTCGCTTTTACATGTTGTTTACTGATATCCATGTTGTCATTTGCTTGATTTTCTAGGTGTGACGTATGGCGGAATTACATCAAAAGGGCAGACCTCGAGGGACTTACACGGGAGCAAATGTACAACGGCTACCGCCTCTGCTCGGACCACTTCGCCGAAAGTGCCTTCGCAAATCCTGCCAAAACACGGCTCTTGCGGACGGCTGTTCCCACTGTTGCAGTGGAAGTGGGATCCCCGATCGACGAAGGTAATAAAAACAATTTATTAGCGGTGGCGAATACGTGTGCTTTTGTAGTTCGTTTTCGCGCACCTTATCGCCTGATGCATAAATAACGTTCCATATATACGCATGAGTTCAAGGTGTGTCCTTTACATTGTAATTCATGCTACCCCCTTAATGCACAATCCCTATCTTCAAGGACCCTCCCTGGCAGAAGCCACGGCTGCTGCGGCTCAAGAACACCTTCGCCAAAAGAGCATCGCCCATATTGCAGGTATGCACAGGCCGGCTTGTTGATTTTGGGCATTAAGGAAGGGGCGCGTATAATGGTTGTGGCTGTGGCCCCGAACCATAGATAGTTGTGTCAACAGATATAAATGCCCTGCGCTCGACGTTATTTCTGTTTATAGATTCCAGCCAGACACCGGTTCACCCCGAATCCCCAATGCCTGGACCATCTGGCCTTCCCACGTGTGGACGTGCGGATGAGTGTGCGCCGTGCCCGGAAACATCCGGCCTGGATAAACCAAGTAAGAACACACGTTTTGCTAACGCTTGCTTGTTTACGTGTTAATATTGTTTGGTCATTTCAATCTTTTTAGCTGAGCACAGTGGGTCCTTTTTTTTAACGAGGAATATTCGGAAATTATTTGCGTGACAAAGTTCACTCTAAGAAAAGATCGAGTAAAAATGTCGTTGTTTTGTCCGACAACGATAATTGTCATCTATCTTGCGTTCCTTTCCTCGCATTATCCCGCGCCCACGGCACCTCCTGGTCACGAACGGTACGCGTGCTATCAGCGTGACATAGCATTCTTGATAGGAACGTGGGCAGCACCGAGTTTTAAAGAAAGTAAACTCGAGCATGCCGGATGACGATTATTATTGTGGGAAAAAAGACGCCCTTTTTACTGGACCTTTTTTTTTAGAGTGTTGTATGCAACGACATTACACGGAAAAAATGGAAAATAAACAAACACCCGATTGTGGCACACAGCCCAAAGGAATCTCATACGGATTTCTCAGAAAGAAAGCTTCTTAGTTGCAGTTTCGTGCCACAATCATGTGGTTGTCTATTCTCTCTTTGTTCTTAACTATTTCGCCACCTTGCGGGATTCCGCATAACTGATTTGCAACGACATTACATGTTCCACATGTCATAGCTCGAATATATGAAGAGAAGTCCGAGCAAACGACGAATGAAAATATGATATCTGCCAACGCTTAACATCTCATGCTATCATTCATGTAAGATGCCATATCATGAAGCGCTGTTAATATCAACACTGGTTTTGATAACCACAACTATCTATCTAATTAAGCGTAAAATTCTTGGAGGTACCTGAACCGCTAACAAATTAGGAATTATATATGTCAAAGACTTTTATTATATGTGCATCAATATTATGGAGCGATGATCTTTAGTCTTCATCTGTCGCCAACGAAATCCCCTTTACCAAAGTACGTGACACTTGCTTATAGAGAGGACGCTGTGCTCGCTTTGTGTACCTATGCTGACCCAGAGACAAGTTATATTGTATGCATTTCTCTTTACAGCTTCCACAACATCTCATAGAGGTCCAAAGAGAAAGGTGTATTCACCGAAGACCGCAGCCGTCATCAAGCTACTAAAGATTGATGCGCAAAGGCATCGGAAGTCAGCTAGGATAAAAAGCCGCCGAAAAATTACTACACGGGAAGCACTAGAGAAGCTAAAGCTTCATATGAGCCCTGAGTTATACCAACTCTTGGGTAGCCAAGTGGCACTCCATTGTCGCAAGAGGAAGGGAAGGAGGTGGTCTCTAGAGGTGAAGGAATTCGCCTTGAATATGTATTTTCATGGGCCAAGTTCATACCGCCAACTCGCTGAAGTGTTGGCTTTGCCATCACCGAGGTCCCTTCGAAGGTGCTTATCTGAAATTCCAATGACACCTGGAATTATTTCTAATGTATTGGAAATTGTTAAAGATGCAGCAAAAAGTTGGCCAGTAGAAGATCGGGCATGCATAATTGCATTTGACGAAATGTCAGTGAGACCAAATTTACAGTGTGACACAAAACATGACGTAGTCATTGGATTTTCAGATGATGGCTCAGAGAGCACAACAGCGGTGGCAAATGTAGCGTTTGTAGCGCTCCTTTCTGGAATCTCGCGATCGTGGGTGATGCCAGTGGCGTTCGCTGTTGCCAAAACTGCTCTGCGTGCGGAAAAGATCCAGAGACTGCTACTGGCCTTAATAGCGCAGCTTGCAAAATGCCAGCTGTATGTCAAAGCAGTGGTGTGCGATCAGGGGTCAAGTAATATTAAATTATTCGATGAATTGTCAATCACACCGCCAAATCCGTACTTTGAAGTGAACGGACACAAAGTTTATTTCTTCTTCGACACTCCGCACTTATTCAAGTGCACAAGAAATAACCTTCGAGCCCCTCACAAGCTTTTCATTGGCACCGAAATTGTGGACTGGAGCTACATTTGTGAACTGTACGAGTGCTTTGACCCACTTAGAGTAAAACTGGCGAGAAAATTAACATTGGATCATATCTACAGGAGGCCCTTCAACAGCATGAAGGTGAAGTTCGCGGCGCAAGTCCTGAGCGAGTCTGTGTCAGTAGCTATGTCAGTCATGATTGCTCTTGGCAAGCTACCTGCGACTGCCAAATCTACTGCAGATTTCATAGAACAGATGGACAAGCTATTTGATTGCCTCAATAGCAAAACTGCCACTGCCAGTACTCCTGGCAAAATGAATTATGCTCTAAGTGCCACCTCAGAGCACCTGGCGTTTTTACAAGAGGCAATCAAATGGATATCGTGCTGGAGATTTGACAGCCCTAGGCAGCCGCACACCATCCGTGGCTGGCTAGTCACCATACAGGCTGTCCTTATGCTGTGGGAAGACCTTCATAAAAACTTTAGCTTTACTTGCCTCCTGACTCGTCGCCTGCAGCAAGACTCGCTGGAGAATCTATTCAGCACTTTGAGGCAGAAGCATGGCTGCAGTGAACATCCAAATGTGTTTCAATTTATCGCTGCGATGAAACACGCTTTCGTTGGGAAACTGTCAAACATGTCGTCGCGCGGGAATTGCGAAGTTGTCGATTCGCACCTACTTGCACGGTTGTCCTTAGGTGAGCCTCAACCTCAGCAGGCTGTGGTAACAGAAACGCTTTTCCCAAGCGAGCCTCGGGTGAAGAACTCCTTGACATCACGGAGGAGAATGCCTTGTACTGCTTTGCGGGCGGCATCGCGCAGCGATTGCTTGAGAATAGGCCAGCAGATTGCACCTGTGAGCCATTCCTAAAGAGTGGTGATCCGGCATTCTCAGGTTCCCAGCAAACCTTAGCCATGCTTCAGTCTCACGGTAAGGAAGGCGGTCTTTTTGCCAATTCGACGCTGCCTTCTGTTGTTTTTTTCGAGGCAGTGAAGGACATGGAGAAATGTTTTGTGGAACACATAGGCGTGGTCGCGCATATGTGCAGCGTAACTACTGTGCTCAAAGATAAGCTAAACAGCAGTCTGGCCAAAGAAATATTTTGCTCTGAAAAGTGCCGCTTGGACCTTCTGCGGCAGTTTTGCTATGCACGGCTTATGCTGCACATAAATGACATAAATCGGGCCCTCAAAAAACGGCGTGAGAGAAAGTCCGCTTCAAAAAGAAAGCTTCAGAAGCTTCCAAATTAGGAAAAATTGTCTTACTAAGAGCTTATTATTTTTGTAAGTGCAGCGGTTCCTTGGGCAGTCTCCTGAGTAGTCTTTACCATGCGGTAAAGTGTCTTTACAAGACACTTTACCGCATATCGATGTCTGGGCAAACAGCGTGCAAGGTATTGTCTTTATGCAGATATTCATAGCTCACGTGGTTGCGCTATAATTCACTGCTGCGATACGCGAATTTTGAGACCTCGAACTTGACGCGGCGAAGTTGCACAAGTACTAATACTACTCGGCATTCTTGCCATGAATACTTTCATTTTGAATGAGGAGGAAGAAGCTCCTTCTCGAAAAGCCGGAAATATTTTAGTAAGTCAAGAAAGCACGCTGTGCCACAAGCAAATGCACCAGCAAAGTTGAGGGGCTTTCACTGGTTTATTAAGGCATCTTCGAAAATCAAATGACAAATTACCTTCAACCAATTACTAAACTAATAGTACAGCTCAGATTTGTCCTATGCTTCCAACATGACGCACGAAGCTGGGCTTAGGAGCTATATAAAACGAAGTATACTTTATAAGATTCAGGCATATTAGAGGAATGTCTTGAAAACCGGCCAGAATAGACCCGTTCTGAGCTATGCGCCCAGGCTGATTCATTAAATGCAGTCAATCTGAATTACTTTTGTGAACATTTCTCCATGTCCCCAAGATGCGCGTTCTGTAATACATTTGTGCATCACTCTGTCCTAGCTCAATTTCCATTGATGATTAACCATCGACACTTGCCTATACTTCTTCATGCACTTACTACTTCTCGGTGGAAAACTCTGTCTGCAGGGTGACATTTTTTTGTTTGATGTTGTAGGATTGGTGATACTCATGTCTAAATTGTGATAGATATGTGCATTACAAATTGCGAGGAATAAGTGCAATTTACTGGTGTAGAATTCTGTAATATAAATCCCTGTTAGCAATGCTACAGCTTTGAACAAGGCTTTACGCGTTGTATCGAGAGATAAAGTCAAGTGTTAAAATGTAAATAGAATTTACTCAATATGTAAGGGTACATTAGCACAAGCGGAGTCATATAGGAAATTCGCTTGCTATAGACGGTTGTTCGACTAGCAGCTTTCATAGAAAAAGAAAAAAAGGGGCTGGTAGTGCTGGGCTCAATGTGCTGGTCATCTGCACTGGGTGATCAGTTCATAATTCACGAACGTGTTACTATGAGCCGTTGTTTCTGGAGAATTGTATTGTGTACAGCCAATGAACGTTGTGACTCCTGCAGCTATCATTTATATACGACGAATTGTGTAAAGAATTCTCTTATGTTTGTGTAACCGATGCAGAATGCCAACATTTGTATTTACTGTACGAGATGCACAGCTCTGTGCTATTGTGGCATGTATTGAGTTTTATCGTTTGCAATACGTTGCTAATAAAAACAGTGAATAAACCACATTTTCCGACGACTCCTTTTTTCTTGCTCAAAAAAAAAAAAATGCCAAACTTCAAGGCTTGCTGTCTCGCGCGCATTCAACTCAGAAATATTTCCAAACAAAAGTTTTGTGGACGTCCTGAGAGTCCGAGAAAATTAGCAACCAAAAGCTGTCGAAAACAATATACGCAGCAGCAGCACAACCTGAAAAAAAAAATGCAAGCGGTGTTGGTTTCCGTTTGCGGCTCACAAGGCAGGCGTGCGCTCGTCGAGCGCATAGCAGACGACAAGCAGCTCGGCGTCTCCTTCTCTCTCATCAACAAAAGCGTTGCCATAGCAGCACCAGCGATTTTTTATTGTGTTTTTTTTAGTTTCACAGTTTCATTCATTCATTTAGTTTATTTCGACTTGGTTTGGCCTACCAAACACCAGGGGAAAAATTGGCGCTAGTGGCGCAATTATCGAGTACCTGCGGGGTATACTAGCTGACCTAGCCGTGTCAATAGCATGAGAAGACAGCGTCCTCCCATTGCTGCAGACAGCCTCAAGCGTCCAACGCAGACAACGTCTATGGCAGCAACAGCGTTTTTCCGCCGCTCCTTCTGTTAAACTTACACTTTACAAAACCTTAATCCGTGCAAAGCTTGAATAGGCCTCCATTGTGTTGGGCCCTATGCATGCAAAATGAACCACTGTTTTAGAATTCGTTCAGAATAACTCGACTAGTTTCATTCTCTCTAACTACAATCGCATTGCTAGCATATCAGCTATGAAAGAAATCATTTCTCTTCCGTCTTTAGGCACGCGCCGAAAACTCGCCCGCCAGAACTTTTTTCACAAGATATACTATCATTCCACTCTTCACGATACATTCAATCTTTCACCGCAGTATATTTCTCATCACATTGATCATCACTATAAAGTAGCTGTTCTATTTTAAAAGACGAAAACATTCTCGGAATCACAGCTACCGCGCGCCCCAATCGAGTGCAACCACCTTCCCGCTGAAGTCGCATCAATCACCGACAATAAACGTTTTCGCGAAGCACTAACCAACGCCGTTTGAATAAAAGCCTGTTTCACTTTATTGTTAGTATTATTCACTGTATTTCTTTGCTTTATAAATGTGAGTATTATTGTGCCCTCCCTCGTAATGTCTTCGGCCTTGAGGAGTAAAATAAATAAACCGATAAGTAAATAAATCAATAAAAAATTACCAAGACCGACGTCGTGTTTAAGTGGGAAATGCCGCCGGAAGAAGGATTCTGGGAACAGAAGACAAATACGCTGCAGATTCGGCTGTAATAATATGCCTGCACTTGGGACAAGCCTGTGGCAGAAGAACCAAATGTACAGGGGCAGAGCTTCTGCACGTATGTTTCTACGGCAAGTAGTAGTTTACACGCTATTTTGCGTTCAGTTTTGCAAGAGCATCCGACATGCGTTTTTCCAATATACCTTTTCGTAGGAACGCCCGCCCCTTATACCAATATTTGTGAACTAGCGTTATCACAAATTGCCCATCTATAACTGTTGTCCGGAGTCTAGATATTTCATGGAGAAAGTCCTGCAAGAAGAAATACCTCGAGTCATTTTTCCATTCGCCTGCAAAGCAAATTACTTCATCTCTTAATATAACCTAACCTACCAGCACTTCAAGTCGCGTGCAAATGTGCACTTTAAAGTAACGCTTTAATTTTTTCGAGAGCGATAGAATATTCTGTATTGCGAAGGTACGTAGAGGCAGGTTTATAAAAGCCAGGAGTTTCATTTCTAAAAGTAAAAGGACGGCCAAGGGAGAATTTCTCAACTGGAAAACCTACGTCAACGGTAACAAGCATTTTCCTAAATTTCGTTCCATTCATGGTCGCTATTGACTTTCCTCAACTTTCGCAGATGCAATAACTTTCACGAGACTCTCACAGTATGTTGGCAGGGGACACGGTGGCGTCGACGGCCAGCAGCAATCTGGGCTGCAGCCGCTCAGGAGGGCGCGTCTCGAGTTCCAAATTCCAAGATAGGGAAACACGCTCCATATCTCTAGCGATAAAGAACTCTGTTTTTGCAGAGAAGCTGTCTTTGCGAACCCTGTGCCAGCGTAGTCCGCTAAAACAGGTTACGTGACCAGGGAGACAAGTGTCAAAACCACTGGTTTATATACACACGCTTGAACAAAATAAAAAAGCAAATAGCCTCGTGGGAGGGTGAAATGGAAGGAGGATGCGCGCTCGGCTGGGGAGAGAAGATTTGACTGAAGGGGGAGGGCGAGGAGGACAAAAAATTGCGTTAGCGGGAAGTATGTCAACCGCAGCGGAAGCAGATAGACCCCCTCGCCAGCGTTGCACAGTGGTGGAGTGGGCACTGATGTCTCATCTTCCTCTGTGGGCGCGAAGCATGTAGTGCTGCTTTATGCGAGAGCTTTAAGCCGTTTTGTTTATCAAGGGAATTACATAGTGTCCTAGGGGGGGGGGGGTCTATTTTGTAAGCGTTCTGTCACAGAAGGGATGTGGTTCGTTCTATCGGGTCGCACGCTATTGGTAGAGGCTCGTTTGACGGTCAAGACGTGAGAATAGGCTAGAACGGTCATAGAACGGCCTCTGGGTCCATTCTATCGATATAACAGATACAAAACTGTCTCCGGACGACTTCGATTCTATCCAAACGTAAGCGCTGGGGCCGGGTAATTGAATTAATTAACAGATGTATTGTTTCTTTAATTTATTTCTTGGCTGTGTGGGTGACGACTTAGATTACCGCGAACTCCATCCACTATGGGAAACCAGTGAGATTTCTCGCTCATCTCTTGCCGTAATGCCAGATGGAGCATGCCGCAGTAGAACTCTCTATGAAGACGAATAAATAAGTCCTACAGAACAACGGTCTTCGTTTTTAGCACCGAGTGTTGCACACGTTTCTGAGATCACTTTCTTTTCTGAGATTACGCGCTGAAACTGTAAGTGCTGTCGACTTCAACATCAAACGAGGCTATCTTGCATACGAGATGCCCAGCCTTATTTAAAGCTCTCGAATATTACGGTGACGGCAGCTACAAGGCTGGGGCTACCGCAACGAACCCTGTACGCGTGCGCCCGAGTCAAGCGGCTGTTCTTGACTCGGGCCCGTTTATCTACAGAAACGGCAGGTGGGGCTTGGCGACTGGAGCGCCAGAGCGCGAACCCTGGCGGATAAAAATATCAGTTATAAGACGGGGTTGGTAAAAATGAAACTTGATGCGCGTCTCCCTCCCTGCATGAGTGGGCGCATTGTGGCTGGACTACACGGGGGACGCGTACGCGGGTCTGTTTTCTGCGTGCCTCTAGCGACCAGTGTCAGCGAACATAGGACGGGGCAGTGCGAGCAACGCTGCGCCCTCTGGTCACGGTGCCTTAGAGACGCAACTAGCGCCCGGTGACCTTCTCCCACGTTTGGTCGGGCAGGCTAGCTAAAAAAATTAAGCGTGCGTCTGATATTGCAAACGGCAAAGACCAGTGGATATAGGTTAGCCGCTTTTGCTTGATCTAAATTTTGCTGGGCCTCCCCCAGCATGCGCCGCATCCGCTGATCTTAGGCGCTTGCGATAGAAAAGCCACACTCAATTCTTTATTCACTGCGAGAAATTACTTCCTTTGTGCCCCTGAGACAGAAGAGGATTGCCGAAGTGAGCGTGCGATTGCAAGCGCAGAAACATGTCTGAACGTGCCCACGTAACGACCATGTTGGAACGCTAGCACAGCGTTGCTGCGCCGTCACAGACGCGTGCGTTTGTGCAGTGAACGCGCTTTGTGCGCCCATGGCAGGAGCGTCAACCTCCTTGGTCTCATCGCCGCTCGAGGTGGCGTTCTCCGCGGGACTTCGACCCGTATTCACAAACCAACATTATACATGTTCTCTGCCTCGCTGACCTTTTCGGCACCCTATGTGGTTTGCAAACGAACCGTATCTTGTACAGAACAGCAGACGTGGCAAACATCGGTGTTCACACACCATCGAGTTTTTTTCTCTGGACCCTTCTCTACGACTGCGGCTACTAGCTGGTCCTTACTGGGAGAAACATGTGGTGTGTTGTCGCCTGCGTCTCGGCGTAGCATTCACCAATGCCTACTCATAAGATCGAGTTGACCAACTGCGCTGAATCCAACGACTGCACTGACGAAGCACATCTTGTTTTACTGGCCGTCTTACGCAAACGAGAGGCTCTACTTCACCTCCGTACTGCTCTGAATTACCTGGACAGAAACTCATTTCCCGTCGAGAAGATATTGGGGCCATGGGACTGCTCGTCACACTTCCGAATGGCAACGAAAGCACTGCTGCGATATCGGATATACCGGACTGATTTAGCGTGTGTGATAGCAAAAGCTGAACTGCTGTTACATCTGCTCTAACAGTGACTTTACTCGCCTCCTCTCCTACTTTTCGTACCTTTCCACCTTCCATAGCTCAGGGTTGCCGACCG
The DNA here is from genome assembly GCF_013339695.2 of Rhipicephalus sanguineus. Classification (NCBI taxonomy): domain Eukaryota; kingdom Metazoa; phylum Arthropoda; class Arachnida; order Ixodida; family Ixodidae; genus Rhipicephalus; species Rhipicephalus sanguineus. Next base: position 100,284,165 of record NC_051184.2, read on the forward strand.
GGTTCAGTCCTCGTTAACCTCCCTTTCCTTTCGATCATCCTTTTCTTCCTGAACTTGATCTAGATGCTCCCATGTTTATTTTTCAGAGGAGTTTTCGTAAAGGATCGAATACCTAGGGTAACTTCTAGACCAGAAGTGTTCAAAAGAGCCACTCCGTGTTCGTGCCTCTGAAAGGGATCGCAAAGCAGAAATTGAGCATGGGGAAATTCTAGGCAAATGGAACAGGCTGTTTCCTGAATTTTGTTGCATGCAGGCTCAGTATCGTAGTTTCTGGACAATTGTAGCTGCAATAACATTCTCGAGACTGTCACGTTATGTTGGCTGGCTACGCGTCTGCATCGACAGGCAGCAGCAAGGTTGGCCATGGCCCGTCGGGAGCGTGCGTCTCGCGTTCGGTTTTACAAGCAAGAAAAACACGCTCCGCAACTGTGGTGTTCATAAACACTGTTCTTGCACAGTGACGAGAACTCTGCTAACCGTATAATCGACATGAAAGCGTGAAGTCCTACGGGCCAGCGTCTTATTTAATTTGAATAAATACAGGACGCGCTGCATGGCCAATGCATCGTACTGGTAATAGATTATTCGTAAAGGGCGCTCTCATTGCTCATTTATTAAAGCTTCCTCTCATACAGGCTGACGCGTTCGTCGGTATACAGAAAGAGGTCTTCGAAATTTCTGTATTCGCAATAATGAGCAACCGAAAATACCGACAATCTATGAGAGGCAGTCTATGACGTGTGTCATTTCTGCGGTGGTCAAAAACGCTCCTTTTGCACGGTTTGAAGCACGTAGCGGACCGCACATTCGGCACGAACGTGCCTGGTGCTATAGCCGGCGCCCCCTCCATTAAAAAAATAATAAATAAATAAAACGTGCAATGGTTGCACAGTCGAAGCGTCGCACTGGTAATTGTATCACGGTAAAGAGCTGTCATCAGTCTCATAGCAACGCCTCCCTTCATAACGCTGATGCGTCCGGTGTTGCACAACGCGATCATGGACGTGTTTGTATAAGCTACAATAAGCCACCGAAAATACCGACCACATGCGCAAAGCAATTTACCAAATGTGTCATTTCTGTCACGTGCTCTTTGTGATTGCTTTTTCTTGCTTTCAAGCTGGTCCTAACCCTGAATATTTACAAGAGGTCGCCGGCGCCATTGTCGCTATCGCGATGAGGGAAATCCATTTGAACTGGTGGTGTGAATATTGTACAAGTCATTTCCTCGTGATTGCTTGCGGACAACAAAATGCAGCGAAATGCACATTTGTCTTCGTTTTGACCCGTTCGATAATTATACATCACCTAACAAACAATCGCTCAACCTGGGCTAAAAGCTTCGGGGTGTGCCTGCATCAATGCATCGGCACCATCACTTGTTTAAGGTGAGAGTAGAACACGAAATCGACACCCGAATGTTAAGAGCACCAAGAAACGAAAATCGTTTCACGGCATAACCTTTCTACCAATGCAGAATGTCGTGGACATACAGAGAAAAGAACTTGGTATTATGTGTTCTTTTCTTCTTCGTAATCAACAAACAATAACTTCCGAGAACTACATCGAGAAGCGTAGTGAAATTGCGTATGCTTAGGCTACGCAAAGCTGGCTGTGCTGCCACAGAAAGCCGTCGTTATGTAGAGAAGAAATAATGAACAATTTAGTGCGTGTTCGGCACTTAACGCACAACAGAAGATAAGAACCGAGTGTCAATTGTTAAAGACAGGCGCTGTCTTCCTCGGTTTTCACTATGTCCTTATCCTGTGTTGTGCGCTGGATGCTAAAATGGAATATACCACATTACCAAGTTTCTGTTGTACCATTTAAAATACTACGCGATCTATCACGCTTCTGCGGTAAGCCGTCTTCCTAAGCAGGAATATTACCTTTTGCAAATAAACCTTTTCTTTTTTTAACGAAAATGTTTGCCGGTTTAGAGAACTGCGTGCACAACTTGGGAAGGGCAGTAAGCTGTCCCAGTTATTGCTGCAACCAATAGAGAGTTTGAGGATTGGGGCCCCAAGGAGCTTGGGGACCCAAGAAGCTTGCGAGCCGTCAGGGCGCATGCGCAGAACCCGAGCCACTCTTGGGCTCTTGCGCTCGTGTTGGCCCAAGACGCAAAAATCGAAAACTAGCGTGAGTCCCCAAGGCGTCTTGGGTCACCAGCGAGATGACACAGACGCAGCGCGCGCCACGGCGCAGTATGAATCGCGTCTCACGTGATTTCAATTTCGCCACGTGTGGCGCTCCGTGCGCTTGACCCAACGCAGAATGCGTTCGGCCCAATTCTCAAACTCTGCTGATCATCCAAACGCAAGAGCAGGCTGCCCAACGCAGCTTGGGGACCCAGCTTCTTGGGTCCCCAATTCTCAAACTCTCTAACATGGGAGACAACTCAGCGCTGTAAATGGAGAGGAAGTAACAGGAGTGGCACAAGGCTGGCCTTGCATTTCAGCAGTGATTGTGGCGCGTGTTTGTTGGATAACGTTTTGGTCAGATTATGCGTTTAATTGGAAAGTCCGCTCTTCTATGACAAACAACCAACCTATTTTCCTTAAGAAACGGGAAACCTTATTTAAAACTCAACTGTTACGAGTAGGCGCTACGACAAAGCTTGGACAAGCACTACAAACGGTGCCCGCTTGCACACGAGGCTGTTACTGAATCGGGCCGCTTGGGCTGCAGAAACGGCATGTGCGGCTTAGATGAAGAACGTTGCCTTTGTGTTGTTTCTGAGAGCCTCAAGTTGCCAACGGCCCCGATGCCACGGTCCAGGGCTCAAGTATTACCACTTAACGTGGGGCTTATCGACATTAAAAGCGGGAGGGATGGCGTGTTAGAGAGGAGAAATACAGGAGAGCTTACCCTAGCGCGCAAACGGAGGCAAGGGTTAGAATACACCAGAGCACGCCTATCTCGCACCCAGGCTGCTGGCGAGCCGAGCGGATACTCTCGCACCCAGACGCCGGGCTGGCCGGACTGCCAAGGCGCGCGCGGGTTGCACCAAGTAAACAGGGCAAGCTGCAGTTCTGGGGCTTTAAAGTGCGAAAAAGTACCCGTTCACACCGCTTCAGCGTATACCAGCTCGTCTGGGCACTACTGCGTCGTCTTTGGACGCCAAAACAAGCAGCGCAACAGGAGGATATTACTTAGCGTTGTCTGCGGCGATCACGACGCGCCACGGCAATAGTGCCGGCACGGTGTTTTGAGCTTCGCCGCGAATGGATAACGGTGATTCAATCATAAAAACTAGGATCCGGGTGAAAATGCGCGAATAAGTACACTAACTGTGTGTATGCTGCAGTGTGATGTCCACCTATTTCATTTTACGAATCTAATGTGCGTGACACGCAGCTGGGTTGAAGGCAGGCACGAGCTTTTTTTGGGGGTGCACTTCATACCCTTAAGCGTTTCCTTTGACGAAAATGTAGTGCAAGGTAGTGCTTTCAAGCAAAAGCAATCAGCATGCTTTGCCACTTTCAACGCAGGAAAAACCTTTAGTGCATTTGATGGCATCCACGCCTTCAAGGTTACAAGCTTTCGCCTTTCAAAGGTAGTAAATGGTACGGTGTTCCTTAACAGCTGGCCAGAATTTCGTGCTTTCATTTCAGTGTTTGATGTACCCAAATTTATTTGGACACGGGGCATCCAGCTGCACATAATACATATATTAGCACTTAAGTAAACAGTACTCGCGCCAGAGTCATTTACGTCGTAGGAGTAGCCCTAGCTCAAGCAGCTAAATTTTTAGCATTCTTACACAGCACACACTTAATAAAAGACAGCTGGATTCCGCCCCTTTCAATATCGGCTTAACTAAGAGTAGCATAGTTTCGCGTGTAAATCATCATCGTTACAGGAATAAAATCGCGCAGATAGCTTCCAAAAGGGATCGATGAACTTCACTGCAGGTGATACTCTCTGACGGCACGCTTTTGCGAGCAAGACGCATTATTGTAAGAGCGCTCGTGGAACAAAAACTACGTTCAGCGAAACTACGCGCAAAGCCTACTCTAATTATTATGCGATGCATGTTAAAATGACGAGTTTTCACAAAACTTTGTGTGCAACTAGTAATATGCGGCAGGAAAGCATTGTTTCACTTTTTCGCGAGCTGCACTGCAATTACGGCTCACGCGTACTACAGCGGGGAGGTTTTATTTACAAATGTAACAGCATACGTACCTGACAAGGTTGCTTCCGCAGCCTGCTCCGCACGTATATGTAGCGTATACGCTGTGGACTTGCATGAGCAAGGTGTTCTTGATGTTCTAATAAAAACGGCGAAAATGTCCAGGCTAGAAAAAACGCGAAACACGCTTTCCGACGGGCTGAGTATCGGTAGTTCCGCGTTTGCTCTGTGTAGCGTCTGCTGGCATAGAAGTCCAGGGACGTTGCTTTGTCGAGTTTGCGATAGATGGCGCAACGCGCAATGCCAATATGGCGCTACACGTGGAGTTCGCTGTGTTCTGGTCTATAGACGCTAATGAAAAAAGCTCCCTATAGGGCCCATGAATTAGAATATCGGACCACAAGGGCGGCGCAAGTGGCGCCATATCACTATCCTTCCATCATTAGCAGCCGCTGAGACACGTGCTGGGGTTGACAGTAGTTTTCAGTTTCCATCGAAATAATCAAGGTGAGCTCACGTGAAGTAGAGTAGTAAATACGCGTCATCATAAACCGCAGATGACGATGCACTGCGACTGGCAACTCAATCAGAAGACCCGCCATCGGCCACAATGTCGAACTCGAAGTGTCTGCAAACGCATGTTTCTGCGCCGCGCATTCGGCGCACAATAAAGTGTGCGAATGACTTTAATCTTTGTGAGAATTCTTCTAGGTTAACATAAAACACCGTCTGCATATTTTTATTGTTGTCAACATGTCCATCTTTCATTTATATTGCCATCAACATTGAATAGCGCTAATTTTAGCCGATCTCTAAATAAATGAAAATGCGACAGTGACCATGGTAGGGTAATGGTGGTGTTTTTTTCGTCGGAGCACTTTCGGCCCATCTTTTCCTCTAAGAAGAAGAAATATTCGAGAAGGAAAGGTGGGCAGGTTACCAGTTTAGGAAAACCGGTTTGCTACCCGACACAGGGGAACGGGTTGGGGGAGATTTAAAGATAGAGAAGAAAGATAGAGAGAAGGATATCACATGACACAGCACACACAGAGTCGGTCACAGTCGGTCACTCTTGCGTGATAGGCGACATTTCTGTCACAGCCGCTTGTCCAAGTTCGTCTTTTGTAAAAACCTCAGCAGAGCATTCGTCGCCTTCAGCTGCGACGTCTTCTCTTGACGACAGGCAAGAATTGTTTCAACAGACATTTGTCTAGTGCCAAGGTGCGCTAGAACGCGCGCCACTGACTGTCTCTGAACATTTATATACCGGACAGTCGCACAGGACGTGGTGTAGCATCTCCTCTCAACGACAGGCATTGCAAATAGCGTTGTCAGCCATTCCAATCGGAAAGGAATATTATTTCCTAAATGCCCCCCTAGCCATAAGCGATAAAGCAGCCTGGCCTCTCTTCGGCGGAGTCCAGTTGGCATACAGAGATGCATCAAAGAGGACAGGTGGCGTTGACGATTGGTCCGGTTGGTTTGGCTGCTTGGTGGGCACCATAAAGTATGTACTAACTCTATGGCTGGGCGTATGCGCGCCTGACGTATTACTTTTAAATGCAAAGCATTTCTTAGCGAACTTCTAAGACATTGAGCGTATCTATCTATCTATCTATCTATCTATCTATCTATCTATCTATCTATCTATCTATCTATCTATCTATCTATCTATCTATCTATCTATCTATCTATCTATCTATCTATCTATCTAGCCGCCTACGACTTTGTGCTCTCCTGGCCGTTTCGCTGATCGGATGTATACCAAAATTGGTGTGTCATAACATGGCCTTATTACGATCATTAATGACAGGGCATATCATGAAAATCATGACACGCAGGTTATGAAAAGCATGATTTACATTCCATGGCCTTCGGGCTCTTGCGGCCGTTCCATTAATTTCATATTGTCACGTGGTCGTGACGTCGACGAAGACAGCAGTCGGCGTTTGCAGGATGAAACTGTTTATTTGGCCGAACTTGTGGCCGGAAAATGAGAACTAGCACTACAGCAATACACGCTGTACAATGATAGCGGCGAACAGGGCGTCGTCCGTCGATCAACTGACAAGCGGTCAAGCGCGTCGGCTTTTATACAGGCGCTATGGAACTTTCCAGCAATATCGCTGGTGGCGGCGTTATCTCTCGACAAAGCTGGAACATTCGCGTGCGGCGCGCAATCTTAACAAAACGATCTACCAAAATCGTGAAGCTTCTCGAACACTGCTTCGGGGCCAGCGTCGGGCGTTGATAACCGTCCTTGCTGGTCAAACTCGAACACATCAAAATAAAAGAAGAAGCGGGCGTGGCAATATATACCAAAATTGGTACGGCGTGACAAGAGTTCATGACGAACATAATGACAGGTCCAAACATGCAAATCATGACGCGCATGTCATGTGCAGCATGATTTACATGACATGGTCTCGAGGCACTCGCGGCCGTTTTTCTTTCTTTCTCTCTTTCTTTCTTTCTTTCTTTCTTTCTTTTTTTCTTTTGTTCTTTCTATCTTTCTCTTTCTTTTTCTATCTTTCTTTCTTTCTGATTATGCTATGTATCCTCCTAAATGTTTCCTCCTTCCATGCCAGAAATTGGACCTTCATCCACGTCCTTAGCAGCCCAACACTTCACTTGCTACAAAAAACGATGATTATGCTTTCATATCCAGCTAATAATAAAATGTGGCAACCTGGTATGACAAGTATAATAAAGAGCTGAGACACGGCGTGGACAAGAGAAACTGTAATATGACAGTGTAGAACCGTAAGCCTAGCCAGCGCAAACAGCAACAACGTTCAGCACGAGCCGCTCCTGTGTAGCGCTGACGATACGACTGTGTAGCTAGCTCTTCAGGGTGCACTTCTTCTTCATCACATTTTCCCCCTCGCTGAAGACGGAGCCCAGTAGGCGTTCTAAGGTGTCGTAAGAACAAGGGGTTCGTGATATGGCTTGAGGCGATCCACGTGAACAGTTTCGCGGCCTCGGCGACGCAGGTCCGTAGTGGGCGTGAGGGGTTCGATGATGTAGTTAACGGGAGAAGTTTGCTGTAGCACGCGGTAGGGTCCATGGTACCGGCTAACAAACTTCGAGGAGTTACCTGGCGCAGGAGTGGGAGGCACCCAGAGCCAAACAAGAGAGTTGGGCGAAAATTGATTGTGGGGCCGTCCGTCGTCGTGTCGAAATTTCTGTAGCCCCTGTTCCTGAGTTGTAAGGGAGCGGGCTAGTTGCCGACATTCTTCTGCATATCGAGCAGCTTCGGAAACTGGTGTGCCCTCTGAGGAGTCGGGTCGGTAGGGAAGAATGGTGTCGATCGGAGACGATGGTTCTCGGCCATAGAGTAAAAAGAAGGGAGAAAAGCCGGTCGTCGCCTGGGGTGCTGTATTGTAGGCGTACGTGACGTAGGGAAGAATAAGGTCCCAGTTGGTGTGGTTAGAGGCGACATACATAGAAATCATGTCTCCAAGAGTTCGGTTGAAACGCTCGGTCAAGCCGTTTGTTTGAGGGTGATATGCGGTAGTACAGCGGTGAATCACATGACATTCAGCGAGAAGTTCTTGAATAACATCCGCGAGAAAGACGCGCCCTCGGTCGCTCAGGAGTTCACGAGGAGCGCCATGACGTAGAACAAAGCGTTGAAGCAGGAAAGACGCAACGTCACGTGCCGTTGCGGCTGGCAGAGCGGCTGTTTCTGCATATCTCGTGAGGTGGTCTATCGCCACAATAACCCAGCGATTTCCGGCGGATGTGTATGGTAGAGGACCGTAAAGGTCTATTCCAACCCGGTCAAATGGTCGCATTGGGCACGGCAACGGCTGCATTGGTCCAGAAGAGCGGCAAGGATCGGGCTTGCGGCGTTGACACTGTGCAAGATCGAATGTACTTTTGTACGAATGTGTACATGCCGCGCCAGTAAAACCGAAGACGTAGTCTGGCATAGGTCTTAAACAGACCAGCGTGTGCGCACTGTGGATCGGCATGAAAAGCAGCACATATGCTGGCGCGGAGTTGCCTGGGTATGACAAGTAGCCATTTGCGGCCGTCAGATTGGTAGTTGCGGCGATAAAGGATGCCATCACGGATGGCGAAGTGAGAGGCTTGTCGGCGTAGTGCTCGAGATGGCGGGCGTGCGAGCGCGTCAGATAGGTAATCCATCAAAGACGCAATCCACGAATCTTTGCGTTGCTCCAAAGCCATGTCGATGGATCCTAATGGCGAACATAAGTTGTCCAGAATGGAGACACTCGCAATGTCAGTGGAAACAGGCGAACGCGAAAGAGCGTCAGCATCGGCATGCTTCTGGCCTGAGCGGTAGATAACCCGGATGTCGTACTCTTGGAGCCGCAAAGCCCATCTTGCCAAGCGGCCGGAGGGATCTTTGAGGGAGGACAACCAGCAAAGTGCGTGATGATCGGTAACGACATCGAAGGGTCGACCGTACAGGTAAGGCCGAAATTTTGTAATGGCCCAGATGATCGCTAGGCATTCTTTTTCAGTTACTGAATAATTTGCTTCAGCTCTTGTTAGTGTGCGACTCGCGTACGCAACAACATAGTCTTGGTAGCCGGGCTTTCGTTGGGCGAGGACTGCTCCAAGACCGACACCGCTAGCATCCGTGTGGATTTCTGTGGGAGCACTTGGATCGAAATGACGCAGTATGGGTGGTGTGGTCAGTAGCTGACGTAGCGTCGCAAACACATGATCGCAAGCCGGGGACCATGCGGACAGATTGGGGTCTCCTTGAAGCAGGTCTGTCAAAGGTGCCATAATCGAGGCGAAATTGCGAATGAATCGGCGAAAGTATGAACAAAGGCCGATGAAACTGCGCAACTCTTTTAAAGACGCAGGCCTCGGGAACTCTTTAACGGCACGTAGCTTAGCGGGATCAGGGAGTACGCCATCTTTCGATACGACATGTCCGAGAATGGTCAGCTTGCGTGCCCCAAAGTGACATTTCTTTAAGTTTAGTTGAAGGCCAGCTTCAGCGAGACATCGTAAAACCTGCTCCAAGCGACGAAGGTGCGTTGGGAAGTCAGGCGCAAATACCACCACATCATCCAAGTAGCACAAGCATATGTTCCATTTGAGGCCTCGTAGTATAGTGTCCATCATGCGCTCAAATGTCGCAGGCGCATTGCAAAGGCCGAATGGCATCACATTAAATTCGTATAAGCCATCCGGTGTGATAAATGCGGTTTTTGGCCGATCATCTGTATCCATAGGTACTTGCCAATAACCAGAGCGGAGATCGAGGGAGGAAAAGAACTCTGCACCTTGTAAACAGTCTAGGGCGTCGTCTATCCGGGGCAAAGGATAAACATCCTTTCGCGTTATCTTGTTTAGACGACGATAATCTACGCAAAAGCGTATCGTGCCATCCTTCTTTTTAACTAAAGCAACTGGTGATGCCCACGGACTGTCTGACGGTTGAACAACCCCGCGCTTTAGCATGTCACCTACTTGTTCATCAATGACGCGGCGTTAAGTCGACGACACACGGTACGGTCGCTGCCGTAGTGGTGGGTGAGAACCTGTGTCGATCAGGTGGCATACAGTTGATGTTCGGCCTAGACAAGTGCTGTGGCTGTCGAAAGCTGGGCGAAATTTGTCAAGGAGGCATAGAAGGTCACGGCGTTGCTGCGGGTTTAGATCGTCGTCGATGACATGGCTGAAAACGTCACCGGCCGATGCGCCAGTTAAGGGACTACAGAAGAGGGCGTTGACCTCTGATAAACCATCAGGAACGCACGTGATGGTTTCGCAAGGCTCCATTGTGCCGATACATTCACCTCGAAGCAATGTAATCGGGAATGGGAATGGATTGCCCACAGGGACGTCGGTCGTACCACCTTGAAGGGTAAGCAGAGCGGTTGGGAGCGGTGAGAGGTGGCGATGAACGAAAGCAGCGGAAGGCGTGAAGAGCGCGATACCTTCGGAGGCAGCGGAACATGACACAGGTGCCAAGACAGTAGCGTGCGGAGGGATCTGGGTGTCGTCGGTGATGACCAACTTCGCGCAGGAAAGGTGATCGCCAGCAGGTAAAGCATCGGCAAGAGATGAGAAGGCGACTTCTGCACGGGCGCAATCGATGACGGCTTGGTGACGGGACAGAAAATCCCAACCTAAAATAATATCGTGAGAACAGTGCGGAAGTACGACGAACTCGACTGTGTAGGGTACTTCTTCAATGATGAGTCTGGCAGTACACGCCGCAACAGGCTGGACGGGCTGTGCTGTGGCAGTGCGAAGAGACGGACCGTAGAAGGGGGTCGTCACTTTTCGGATTGAGCGGCACAATTTTTCGGTTATGACAGATATTGCGGCACCCGTATCGATGAGAGCAAGAACAGATACACCTTCGAGAACGGCATTAATAACATTCGGCGGCGGAAGAAGAGGGCTTGTACTTTGCGACGATGACGCAGTTCTTGCCTCGGGAACTGCGCCATTTAGTTTTCCGTGTCGGTTGCAGATGGACGTCGACGCATCGGGGAGAGCGAGCGACGACGAGGAGAAGGAGAACGACGGTCAGAAGCTGGTCGAAGGCTTGGTCGTGGAACGGGCAACTCGCGCTCTGAAGCGTAGGAGAACGTGTGGCTGTAATCAGGTGCGCGGGGGTCGTCACGTGAATGTAGTGGTCGGCGGCGGCACAGGCGTGCAACGTGTCCGGGTAGACCGCATGAAAAGCAGATTGGCCGATTGTCGGCTGTGCGCCAAGGATTGGCGACCCGATGGACCGGAGGTCGTGGCGGCATCGTGGCGTAAGCAGGAGTAGACAACGGAGGCGGCACGCGGAACGTCTGTGGTCGTGGTCGTGCTGCTGCTTCGGCGTACGTCAACGGTGCGGTGACTGGTGGCGGCAGCTCTGGTGGAAGAACCTCAGACACTTGGTCTTGTATGAGGCGTTGTAGTGCGGGATTGAGCGGCGTACTTCGCTCCGGCAGGTTGGGGATTAGTGAGAGCTGGCGAGCAACTTCCTCGCGCACAAAAGCTTGAATCTGCGAGAGAAGTACGGGATCTTGCGAGGGAGTTAAGCCGGACAACGATTCCTGATGTTGGACAGGGCGGCGGGTGACGAGGCGTTGCCGGCGGAGCTCGTCATAGCTTTGGCACAGCTCAATGACTTGGGCGACAGTACCCGGGCCCTTCGAAATCAGCATCTGGAATGCGTCCTCGTCGATGCCCTTCAAGATGTGCTTGATTCTGTCCGCCTCGGCCATGGTCGCATCGACGCGTTTGCACAGGTCGATGACGTCCTCAATATAGCTGGTAAAGGTCTCACCAGGTTGTTGAGAGCGCGACTGCAGGCGCTGTTCCGCGCGAAGCTTGCGGACAGCAGGACGGCCGAAGACTTCGCTGAACTTAGCCTTGAACGCGGTCCAGGTAGGAACGTCGGATTGATGGTTCCGAAGCCACAAGTGAGCAATGCCGGCGAGGTAAATACCGACAGTGGCCAGTTTCATGGCGTCGTCCCATTTGTTGAGGACACTCACAAGTTCATAGGTAGACAGCCAGTCGTCGACGTCGTGGTCATCAGTGCCGCTGAATATTGGAGGGTCCCGCTGACGAACCGCGCCGGAGCATGCGGTGGCCTGCGGAGCAGGTAGCGGCGGGCTTGTGTGAGTTTCGGTGGTCATGGCGGCAGGTAGAGTCCGGTTGCGCAACTCCAGGATTGTCAGAAGACCTAGCAACCTCCACCAATTATAATAAAGAGCTGAGACACGGCGTGGACAAGAGAAACTGTAATATGACAGTGTAGAACCGTAAGCCTAGCCAGCGCAAACAGCAACAACGTTCAGCACGAGCCGCTCCTTTGTAGCGCTGACGATACGACTGTGTAGCTAGCTCTTCAGGGTGCACTTCTTCTTCATCACACAAGTAATAAAATATGGTATTGCCATAATTAGTGACTGATCACCGGCGGGCCCACGGTTGATAAAGCATCAAAATACAGGAAAAGGGCGCATGCAGAAACGACTGCGACCGCCCTGTCTACGAAGGCCACGTTTCTGTACGCTCACAGGCACCGCGTTTTACAGCGAAAGCTGTTATGAGATGACTTCACCGGCCGTGTTTGGCGCCGTAGTAGTCCGCCACCGCCGCCGCCGCCGCCGCCGGTGTCCGTAACTAGTATCGCTCGAAATAAGAAAAAAAAATCGAAATAAGAAAAAAATTCCAGGATGGAACGAGGTTCGAACATGGGCCCTCTGCGTGGGAGCTCAGTTTTCAGCCTCTGAGCCATGCCAGTGCTTGAAACTGCTTTGCAAAAAGGTCCTATACAGACTTCATGTCGGGAAGGAACCACATTAGCATATGCAATATAGCGTGGTAGAAGAACAAAATAAGCACCAAGCGCCGCACGACGCGAATTCTGTAACCAAGCGTCACACAATGCGAGTTGCGCAACGAGTAGGTTGTTGAATGCTTCCAACCCATTACAAAGGGCTCTGCCATAATTCTTCATCGTCATTAGGCACAGCATCAACAAAGTGCGCATAATGCCTTACATGCGTTTAGCATGTGCCACGGGTCTCCGTAGAATGACTAAAAATGGCACAGTGCCTGCTACCCTACTTCTCATAAATTACAATGATTTTTAGCGTAGTGGGTTCCTCGCAAGTGCACTTGTATTCAGGGTTGCCACTGACTTTCGAGAACATGTCGCCAAACGACGAGCAAAAAGTCGCCAAAAGTCGCCATTTTTTTACAAATTTCGCCAAAAATGTCGCCATCCTAGATATGTGCGGCATACATAGTAATAAAACTTTCCACTCAGGTATAGCCCCGTAGAATACAGTACCATCCAAGATCCTTAAATTATATTGACGTTTCTCAATGCCAGTTGTATCGCCCGCTTCACCATGGGAGTGCATGGGGCTGCTTCTCCGACTAGCCGCAAGATGTGCGTAGTGGCGCAAGGGTGAATGAATGAAGCGCTCATGATATCCTTCCATCCCTGTCGGCTCGTTTCAAAGGTAAAAGTGTGGTAAACCTTGGGCGAAAACCGTGAAAGCGCTGTTTGTAGACAGCTTTACGTACCCTTACATGAATTAAAAGGATTAAAAGGTTCATTGACGGTAACACGACAGAATTCTTGCAGGAACCGATCATTAGTGAGACTTACACTTTTTAAGTGTGAACTGATATGATAAAGGACGCCACCGACCCTTTCTTACAGTCACTTATATCTACACGTGTCAATCCGATGCGTTAATAATGAACAGGTAGACAATGTAGAATGTTTAAAGCAATTGTTTTCATTTCACACGCTCAATGAGAGCAGTGGAAAATGCCTCGATAAATAAGCTAAATTGGGGGTACTGCAACAGTGAATAAGTTGCCAAGCTATACAGAACAGTTGGAGCTTTGGCGGAACAAATGGTGGGAACACGCGGCCAACCCGTCGTCTAGCCCCTTCAGAAGCGAAACTTTAGAGAAGCTTAAAGCACCTAAAGCTATATACTTATAGTCAAACACTGCCCCCTCGCGGTTTGCGAGGCAGTCCGCTGACTTACATTTTGCTAAAATGTCGCTGGGGGACATTCGAGTACCTGCTGCATTTAGATGAATTGAGGAGATACACACGAGTTACAGGACGGACATACCGAATGACGTGTAATGTGCACGTTCTACTCGTGGTTCTAAAACCAAGAAAAATATCGGGAATGTTGCCGCTCATTCATGGGAAAGACACTGAACTTAGGATGCATTACTCAGTGGAGACCCAAGCCGAAAATCGCCAAAAATTCGCCGTGTCGCCATTCATAATTTTAGGTCGCCCCGGGCCTCTCAAATTCGCCAATTTGGCGAAAAGTAGCCACCATTGGCAACCCTGCTTGTATTGCTTGCCAAGGACGCCCATAAGCGCATGATCCATTTCCTCGGGGTCTCAGTAAAATTACAATTTTAGAGCGTAGTGGGTTTTTTTTTAGATAGATACTGTTTATTTCATATTGTACATACTGATAACAAACACTTACCGGACCTGTAGCCAAAGGCTAGTTGTAGGTCCGAAAAAAAGAATATATAGGAAATCCTAACACAGCATGGAATAGAATGAAAAAAAAAACAGCAGTTGTAACATTTGCAATGAACAAAAATGTCATTGTTGATTTCACAAATCAATTTAGTAAGTAAAAGAACCTATAATTAACATTTATTGCAGTCCCAAACAACAAGGTTGGGGCTACGTACAGATACATTGAAAAGGTACGGTGACATATACAAAAAAAATAAGAAGTGCATATTATCAAACCTTTATCAGGCAAGATATGTCTGTTAAAGAGCGAAATGCGTACATATAGTGCAAATGAACAAAACAGGAGAAATACGACTTTTTTGTTACATAGAAATACAACATTATCATGTGACAGTAATTGCATGGTATCAGCAGTAAAATTTATAATTCGTTTAGAACTAGCAAGGTATTTATAATTTACTCTATCCTTAACAAAGAAAGAAAATATTGTTTCAGGGCGCTAGGGAAGTTCACAGAGTTAATGATTACCGCTGGGAGCCTGTTCCAGGTCTTAATTCCTGTGAACTGAAGCATGCGTTCACCATACACATTGTTACATGGCGCGAGATTAAAGTGACCTGCCGTTACATTTCTAGTACAGCGCGAGGACGAATTAAATAGGAATGAGCTGAATGGATGGTTGAATCTAACGATCTTATAAACGCACAGTGATATGCTCAGCTGTCGCAAGTATTCAAATGGTAATACGTGATATTGACAGAATAATGGGGCCGTGTGATCGTTATTCTTAGAGTGAGACATAATTCTTATTGCACGTTTTTGGAGTTTAATAATTGGGTTTAGTAAGGTTTTATACGCCCAGCCGCAAGTGCACTTGTATTGGTTGCCAAGGAAGCCCATAAGCGCATGATCAATTTCCTTGGGGTCTCAGTAAAATTACAATGATTTATAGCGTGGTGGGTTCCTCGCAAGTGCACTTGTATTGGTTGCCATGGAAGCCCATGAGCGCATGATCCATTTCCTCGGGGCCTCAGTAAAATTCTTCGCCCCCCCCCGTCTCTTTCCGACGTCAACGTATGTTATACAGCATTACGGGCACGTATGTTATACAGCATTACATAACTGCTGGGCCGTTTAAAGCTTCCAACCCATTACAAAAGGCTGAGCCATAATTCTTCATCATCATCATTCGTCACGTCAACAAGTGCACATAATGCCTTACAGATGTGTAGCTGGTACCTCGTTTCTGCGCAGAATGACGAATAATGGCTTAGTAGGTGCTTCCCAACTTCACAAAATTGTGATTTATGGCGTAGTGGGTACCTTTCTAGTGTACTTGTATTGTAGCCCCAAGAGAGCTTACAACGGGCTCTAGAAACGCTGCTATTCCAGCTTTCGCTGTGACTGTGCTGCGGTTTCAGCGCAGGCCTGGCGTTTTTTCGCGTACGTCGCCGCCACTAAAATTTGTCGGTCATAGTGGCTTCTCTTGAAGCTCTTTGAGCCATTCTGCTGGATATTCAAAAGCTAAGTTGTGAGACTTGGAGTTGTGCCCCCGTTCTTTTTGCAGCAGCCAAATTGTTTTGTTGCCGCAAGGCTCTGAAAAGGAAAAACTTCTTTCTTTTGAGTGCAACCAACAACTATCACCGTCAGATGTTCCGGATATCAACTTCGCAAAGCATTGTTGAATTTTGTGAATCGATCCTCATTGGTTGTCATCAGACTTGTGCAATTAGGGACCACTCCATTAAAAAAAAGCAATGAAGTCGATCGTACAATTCTTGAGTACTGCTGTGGTTGTCAAGAAACACCTTGCCATATTACAGGTTGACCTCTCAACCGCCATTAATTGTGAAAGTTATTCGCTTGTTTTTTTTTTGTTGTTATTCAACATGACGATGTCGGCTCCTGCTTTGCTTAAGGTTATCAGACTTTGTTATAATTTTTCGAATCGACTAGTCCTTAACGGTTACCTCTCAAAACTAACTTCTATTTAGATGTTTCTATTTGCGCTTCTGCGAAACAAGACTACCCAATGTCAACACTTCTGTTCACTTTTAAAATGTGAATAAATGTCTCAATCATACGAATGCCTTCTATTTTCGACCACATTGGTTAGGAATCTCGAAGAGCAACCGAAGTCCTTCATATTTTGGTTTAAAACGGTTTATATTTCTCTAAAACGTGCCCATCAAGGAAATCACTTGTTCACAAATGTGAAGCCGGCTTTAGAGGATAGCAACAGGAAAATTTTCAGCTTTTTTAGTGCGATAGCAATTATATGGACCCTGTCGCCTAATTTGGGCCGCCGCCGTCATCCCCCGGATATGTATATGTATGTATATATGAATAAGAAGAAGAAAGAAAAATAGATCAGAAGAAAAATGTTTTTTCTAAATGCGATACCGGGATTTGAACCTGCGACCCCTCGCTCCTCAGAGCGCCGCTTTAAACAACTCGGCAACGCCCCAACGGTTGTGCAGAATAATAACGGTGAGCTATTTATATACACCATTTAATACTGGCGGTACGCAGATCTCGGAGGTGTTTCACAGAGCAATATCACCCGCGAGGTTGTCCACAGGGTGCGTTTTAACGCAATGATACATTTTGCTCCTGTTTGAAAACTGTCCTTGAAACGCGCACTAAAAGGTGGCCCATTTCTGTACCCACATGCTATGTGAAACGCGGAGTAAACATTGCGTCGATCGCCACCGCGCGGCAGGAGACACGGAGGGGCCACTCCACGCGCCGCAGTTTTCCAGAAAAAAAAAAAATCACAGCATATCCACGTGGTGAATGATGATGATTGGGGCGAAGCGAACTCGCGCTGCAGCACGGCGATGGCATTGGCGCGAGCGTGGTCCTTCTTGATGGAAGATATTGTGACTAGATTGTTTGAGAACCACAATCTGCTGCACACACCGCAACTATGGCCGAAACCGTTATCAAGGAAGTCCCGCTGGAAGCGCGCGTCGGCGCCTTCGGGCAGAGCCCGCCTGATGCGTTTTGCAGCCATTTCACGTGCTCGCACAGGCTCGGGCTCTGCCTGCAGGTACGCGCGCTTTCTCGCCGCTTCACGGTCCTTCACATTTTGAAGATCCGATTCGCGCCGCAATCGTGCAGCTTCGGCCTCGCGGGCTCGAACAGTGGGGTCTTCGCGCCGCAGCCGTGCAGCTTGTCGAATAGCTTCGGCCTCGCGGGCTCGAACGGCGGGGTTTTCGCGCCGCAACCGTGCAGCTTGTCGAATAGCTTCAGCCTCGCGGGGTCCAACGGCGGGGTCTTCGCGCCGCAGCCGTGCAGCTTGTCGAATAGCTTCGGCCTCGCGGGCTCGAACGACGGGGTCTTCGCGCCGCAACCGTGCAGCTTGTCGAATAGCTTCGGCCTCGCGGGCTCGAACGGCGGGGTCTTCGCGCCGCAGCCGTGCAGCTTGTCGAATAGCTTCGGCCTCGCGGGCTCGAACGGCGGGGTCTTCGCGCCGCAACCATGCAGCTTGTCGAATAGCTTCGGCCTCGCGGGCTCGAACCGCGGGGTCTTCGCGCCGCAGCCGTGCAGCTTGTCGAATAGCTTCGGCCTCGCGGGCTCGAACGGCGGGTTCTTCGCACCGCAACCGTGCAGCTTGTCGAATAGCTTCGGCCTCGCGGGCTCGAATGGCGAGGTCCTCGCGCCGCAACCGTGCAGCTTGTCGAATAGCTTCGGCCTCGCGGGCTCGAACGGCGGGGTCTTCGCGCCACAGCCGTGCAGCTTGTCGAATAGCTTCGGCCTCGCGGGGTCGAACGGCGGGGTCTTCTTGCCGCAGCACTGCAGCTTGTCGAGCAGCTTCGGCCTCGCGGGCTCGAACGGCGGGGTCGTCTCGCCGCAGCCGTGCAGCTTGTCGAGCAGCTTCGGCTTCGCGGGCTCGAACGGCGGAATCTGCTTCGCGGCGTCGACGTGCAGCTTCGGCCTCGCGGGCTCTCACCTCCGGATTCTGTCTGCGAGCGCGCGCTGCCGCCGCCTTCCGTGCCCTCCGTTCCGCAGCCTCTTCTTCCATCTGGCGACTCCGAGCTAAAGAGAAAGCGTGCCAAGAGGGAGCCTCATGGCGCGTTACTTCTGAAATGTTGTCTTCGGGTGTCGTTGAAAATACGAGACGTAGTAAAGAAGAAAGAACGCCACACAGGCGAACACGCACGAGAATCTCACTCGTCAAAGTCGTCTTCTTGTTCTACTGCATACCAGATCGCGCGCTTCTCACGAGCTCGAGGTGGCTACTACAACGCTACAAACAAACGCAGGATGGAGAGACCCACGGCATAAGGAACTTCGCCCCTAAAATATCTAAGAGCTTTTCGTTCTTCGTCTACCATCGAAGAGCGTTGGGTTGTAGCGCGCCGCTCAAATACGAATAAGTAACTGGGACAGTTGTTAGTTCACGCTCGTCCCGTGTATGCCTGTGCGTTCTTTTCGAGCTTCCGTCGTTGTGTTTGAGCAGCGCAGCGCCCTGCAAGTGTCGAGCTGTTACCGTTGTTAGTTCGTGATCACCCTGTGTGTGTTCTCTCCGCGATTCGTTTATGGTTGATGGGCGTACTGCAAATATGGAGCGGCTCGGTGTTCTTGTTGTGACTTTGTAATTTGTTGCTATCGCTTTCATTGCTTCGGCTTTGTGGCAAAATTGTGGCTTTTTTTTTTAATTTACGTCAAGTGAAACACTGCAAGCTCTCAAGAGCCTATAAAATGCACATGTTACTTCAGTGCAACGTAAAAATTAATTACAAGATCTTCTTCAAAGATAGTTTCGGTACCTACAGTAACCTGACGTCACGGAACGGAATGAGCTTCTCGTCACGCGCTCGGGCAAAATATTGTGACGTTTCCACGGCCGCTCCACCCGGTGGTTGCATTTTGACACACACACTACCATTTCGTATGTTTGGTACCTGACGCCAGCACAATTAGCCATACTGGTGCGAGAGGTCACCACTATTATGCTGTAATCTCACGCCACACTAGTTTCGTTGTCAGTAGGTGCGCCGCGCGAAGAATAATTACAATATCAAAATAATATACCTCACGAGCATTTTCTGAGCTTCACACTTGCTGAGACTCGTCTCTGTTTACAGGAGATTTGTAGGGGGATTAAAGTCAGCTTCGAAAATTGGTGTGTACCATTGGGCGTAAGCTCAGTCGTAGTGTGTGTAAGCTTGGTCTTTCTAAGTTGGCTTACCCGCATTGTTCGTTACTGTGAAGCCTAATCATAACTTCGATGGTAAAATCATCGCCGATGTGTCGCTGTAGACACTGCACAAAAGTTTGAACGCGGATGGGCACGTTCACAACCTGGCGTTTCATATCAAACTGGCCTCCGCCGTGTGATTTCTGTGGATGTACTAAGCGGCTTCGTTGGTAATTCACCTCACAGACTGTAATGAATTGTTCCCTTCAAGCGAGCCGGTGGATGAAGGCTCCCAGTTTTTGTGCGTGGTAGCTATCAGCAAAAGGTGCCAGCACTTATGCACGGTGGGACATTGTGACGTCGCACAGCGGTGTTCTGAGGTCGTTCCCGCACACACTGGAAATCTGAATTGATGCCCTTTTCTCTGCACAAGTTCCGCTTTACGGACATAACACAAATACTAAAAAAGCGTCGCTTGCATATGAATAAAATGTGCATCTCAAATGTTTACATGAGTGTGAATGCACCACTAAAACGCGAGAGGCTACAACTAACCCGATCACCCGGCGGAGTTACATGGACGGACACAAGGATCATTCCACCGATCTATATTAGGTTTCTTGATCCAATTCATCTTGTTTGTTTACGTGTGACCCGCCTCTTGTGATAGCATGCAAATCTGTTTGCGTAGGGGCATTCTCTCTGATAACAAATAATTGCAGCACATCAAATCTCAAGTAACGGCATTATCCTAATGGGAAACCCAGTGGCACTATCCCAGTACCCTACATGATTTTTGCGCTAGTGTGGCGCTGGGTACTGGGACGCTGGAACGCTGCACGAGGAACGCTGGCGCGCTGCACACTGAGACACCCGCGATGGGCCGAAATCTGGCTTGTAAACTGTTTTTAGAAATTGTGGACATGCCCAGATCGTAATTTGGGCTCTGAAACACGGCCACTGCGACAAAAATAAAGAAAAACAAGAAAAGAAAAACCGAGGCGGACGGGAGTCGAACCTACTACCTGGACGCACGGTAAATGCAGAGCCTGACTCGTTACTACTACACCACACTCGGAAGACGAGGACAGTTTTTTTCTTGATGCTATAAGTAATTCCGGTAGCCAGTATTTTCATTTTCTCCTTTAAAAACGTACAGATTTCAGCTTCTTCGTGCTCACGACAACCTAACAGATAATTCATTTGTTTGTTGCGTGCTGCCTCGAGTCAGAACGTCTGTCTGGCACGTTTTGCCGCAAAACATACTCGCAAAACCGCAGATGTGTAGCGGGAATTGCGCTGACTCGCTAAGCGTTTAGTGAAACCTTAGAAAATAACGTGTATCTGAAATGCACGCTGAACACTTCAGTTTTCGTCACCCGTTTGGACATATTTTCTGTCCTTATTGTTTGCGTTACAGCTGCAGTAGTTCACTCTAGCCAACCAGACCATTAGGCCTACAGCCTCCGTGCGCCACGATCACTGTGAAGAACGTGGACGCTCAAAAATGAGCAATCTAATAACCTTTAAATTGTAGTTCCGATCATAACTGACTCAAGTGAGGCCATATTTGTATCTTCGACTACACTAACCAGAACCTTGAAACGCCGAGACTGAGCGTTACAGCGGCTAATTGCTGCCGTTGACGTGCGGCTTTCAGCGGTACGAGCCCATATAGAAGGACTGACTGGTAGAGTAGGTTGATGCTGATCATCAGACTAATACTAATGTCATATTATGTTGCGAATGATAAGCTCTTTCGGTGCAGTTATTTGCACTACATTCACGACATTCGATCACACACTTCAGAGAAAGCTCACGCGCTCGCGCTCGACAGATGAATGTCTTTAGCGTGTTTGTACGCCCGACGCCAAACTAAAACTGAAGGTAGATATATGTAGCGCAGAGAACGGAATACTATTTTGAAAATATTCCATATCTCCTTCAACATCTCGCGATCCAATATCAAATCTTATACGAAGTCCACCCATTGCGCTTATTTTTCCCCAATGTGCCGCCAGTGCTGCCAGTGTGCGCGCGGATCCTGCACAGCGTAGCCGGTGGATCCCAGTTCGCTGTGAATCACTGGACCACACTGTACAGTATTCGAATTGTCTTTCGGCGCACTTGGCGGCACTGGCCTCTCTGTACAGTCTGCCCCGTGTCTCCCCGCGCTGTAGTACACTGGGACACTGTGTAGCGTTTCCAATGCGTCCCAGTACGCTCCTTGCAATAGGTGCGTGCGTGCGTGCGTGTGTGTGTGTGTGTGTGTGTGTGTGTGTGTGTGTGTGTGTGTGTGTGTGTGTGTGTGTGTGTGTGTGTGTCTGTGTGTCTGTGTCTATCTGGTGGGCCTTTATAATACATTCTTCAATCATTTGCGCTCTGTCGTCGCATTTCATCTCTAAGCAGCTGCGCATCGAGGCACCCCCATGCAATACACAGCGCGCCTGAAACGACAGAGGGACGAAGTAATGTGCATGTTGGCAAACGCGCGGCTTGTGCGCAGAGGAGGCTGCTGCCTCTCTATCCTAAACAGAAATTCTGAAGCTGATAGCGTAGCTCGTGTTCTCGTGTGAACTTACAAAAAAGATGAAGCTGGTTCGTTCCGCCCGCTCTCTTAATCCATTTGGGTCTGCGGCTTCAAGGAAAAATTGTTCCAATGCTTAATATTTCCACTGAGTTGGCTGAAATGTTCCGAAATTGCTCTGTCTCTGGCAAGAACACTATCCAACATAAAGTATTTACAAGCGCCCTGAACTTTCACTAACCATTTGGCCGTGGCATCGGGGCCCTTGGAAACTTGAAGCTCTCAGAAACAACACAAGACGACCGGATCAGCAGCACAACTTTCACTATTCTGAGACTCAACTCGACGATGCAAATCAGAGTATTGCTAAAGAGGCTTCACTGCCCCTTGTCAACGCAGTTCTGCGGTGAGGAGACGCGTAAAGTACCCAGAGAAGACAGGGAACACATACACGTCGCCCCGATCCTGAGGAACATGCACGTCACGGTTAATGCCGGCCGCAGACGAGCAAGAGTGGCGGCGCTGGAACGGTTGCGAAATGACCCAGACGCGTACTATACAGACTTCAGCCCATACCCAACGAGGAAAAAAGTATTCCAGTGATCGTCACCAACGGAAAGCAAGCGACCACGTCAGTGACAATACGTACGAAGAGCAGGACCATAGCAGAAGCGGCGCCCATAGCACTAGCCATCCGAGCAGCAGAGGGCAACAGACAATCTGCACACGCTATCATAGATTCACAAGAGGCTTTCCGACTGTTTCTCAGAGGCGTCCTTCGCCAGACCGTCCAACGCATCCTACGGTCATCCAACCTCCAAGAAGACCACGTCATCACATGGTACCCCGTTCACGAAGTTGTACCTAGGTGTTAACGATCGGGCGGACCGCCTTGCTCGAGCATTAACTTTCGGAGCAGCGGACGTGCCGACGTGGGCACATTACTTCATTCCTAAGCTGCCGCGAGATACCCTCGAGCCAAGACGTGCCCGGGAGACAATGGCGCAACCACACCCTAAACTCACACGCTGGCAATCCAGGGACCAGAGACGCCTACAGACATACACATATCCCAGCATACTGGCTTCCCAGCTCCCAGGTCCTGCTGCGTGAGTCGCACCTCCCACAACCTATCGAATTGGTTGCGTGTGAAGAGGGGTGAGTTGCCCTCTCCTGGGATTTGTCGGATATTCTAAGTTATGTGAATGAGTGTATTGGTGTGTCGCCGCACCAAGGGCAGCGGTCAACGTACTGAGGCGGTTTAGAATTATCTGATTGAATTGTATTGCAGTTAGAACGTTCTCATGTTAATACGGTCTGTGAAAAAAAAAACGCTGTGTGAATGTTTGTTGGTCATTTGTTCGAGTACTTTCACGCAATATTATGCAGCTGTGTGACGCCAGTTAAAACGGGCAGCAAGTTTGACTTCGGTGTTCTTGGCATAACTATCTAGCTGTATAGTTGAGTGCTACAAGTATTGGGCGAAGATAAAAACGCGTGTCTTTTGTGCGTTTCTTAAGCAGGCATAAAACCGCGATATCCATTGTTGTCGTACTGTTTGGGGTGTTGAATAAAACAAGGATGCTGTTTTCAATGGCAACAGTTTTTTTTCATCGGTGATAACAGATCACGCAAACAAATTAGACGCATGCACGTAAGAAACGTACGCAGTGCATCGCGCGCACGCATAAAAAACGGGCCTGTCATTTTAAAACAAATAACATAGAACAATCGACGAAACAAACAGCATGGCTGTCTAGTGGAGCAGCGTCGGCAGTGCAAATATCAAACCCGAATGAAAAATTATTAGAAAAACGGCGAATAACGGGCTCTTTGCCCAAGGCTTCTATGAGCCTTGCGCATCCAGTTTTCGCCACCGTTCGCCGGGGGTGGCGCCCCCTGTACAGCTCACAGCAGCAGCGCAGGAGGCGGTTAGCAACTTGCTGCTGTTATTATTATATTATATTATATTATATTATATTATATTATATTATATTATATTATATTATATTATATTATATTATATTATATTATATTATATTATATTATATTATATTATATTATATTATATTATATTATATTATTATATTTCCTTTTCCAGGTAGGGAAGCTGCGCTGCTTATTTTTATAAGGAACCATGAGCCAAGGCAGCAACGGGTAGGCAGAGTCCCCCAGAATAGAGCCATTACAGCAATTTGTTGCTGCTTCTTCAAAAAAAAAAGCCAGAGCGTTCACAGAGAACGCGGGCGTCATGCGCCGAACCGGGCAATCCGATGAGTACGTCTGTGGATCGGTTTTGTGGTTCATATGCCCTGAAGGATGAGTGACGGAAACTTCTTGCGGTTGAAGTAGGAGTGCGCCGATTCACTCGGGGTGTTAATCTCCACTAGGCATCCGTCTACGCATCCTATGATGCTTCGTGGCCCCTTACCAGCTCTCTTTGCTAAGAAGCCCGCTTTGTTACGCTCCCGCTGTTGCTGGTCCGGCCACGCGATTACCTCCTCGCTCATGCTTTGCAGAAGGTTTAACACCCTGTCGATGCACGCGTGCGCGAACTACTCGGTTACGTCCAACCTATCTGCAATCGAGTACATACTGCATTGGCTCCTGAGATAACTTAAAAGAATAAGGCAGGTTTTCTACGCACTGATTCGTGCGCGCGCTCCATGAGCCTCCGGGAAGAACGGAGAAGCTCCATATCTGTCAGCAAGAGTTAAAAGTCTCGAGTTACAGTCTGAAGAGCCGCTAAATTCAAACTGAAAATATCTGCCAACGACGTCTTCACAGTAGCATGGAATGCGGTTTCTGTCCGTTCTCCCAAGCTTTACAGCCAACATCGCGACAATGTCGTCGAACTCCTCTTCGTCGCAGTCCGAATCTACAATTTCCACGGCCACTTGCGCGACTGTCGCAAGCGTGGCCCAGTGCATCGTAGAAGCTCAGCGCAACAGCGATGCACCCACACACGGACACTAAAAAAAGTCTTACCTACTTCTTCAAAAACAAGCGCAAATGGCAAAAAAGGAAACAGAAAAATCTCCCGCACCTCTCCGAATGGGATCGTGAGGAAATGCGAATGCATTTGGGTGCACCCGATGAGTGTGCGATTAATTAATGAAGAGAGACGAGAGTGTGCACCTAGAGGCGTAATGCTCGAGTTGCATCGTGTTACATTCGTCCTAGTGGTATCGTTGCCGCGAGAGATTCGACTTCACCGACTTCCATCGCTATCAAGACACCAAAGCGCGCGCTCCCTGCGTGATATATATATATATATCGGTCCGAGCGCGGAGAGGAGGAGCGCCCGAGCTCTCTCTCCGCCGAGCGAGCTCCGCGATGCGGGCGCCCTCACCTAACGCCACCTAGAGAAACTTCGTCAAGGCCTGGAAGCTGTTCGAGTGACGTGTCGCTAGTGGGCTGACGCTCGACCTGCGTGAGCTACGGTGTTCGTGCTCTAGCGGCCGTTTAGTTCATTTAATATACACCGAAATTGGTATGGCGGGATAGGAGTGTATGACAAACAGGACTCATAGGCAGCAACATGTAAATTATGATGTGCATGCCATGTAAGGCTTGATTTACATGACACACTCTTTGAGCGCTCGCTGCCGTTTCATCAAATGTATGTATACCAAAACTGGTAGAGCGTGACATGGTTATGTGGCGAACGTAAATGACTGGTTGTAACGTAAAAACCATGACAGTCATGCCACGTGCGGCATGACTTGCGTGCCACGCTCATGGTGGGCTCGCAACCGTTTGGCTAGCAAGATGTGTACCAAAACTGGTATGCCATGACGTGACTGTATGAGGAGCATAAGTTACAGGTTCTAGCATGCAAATCATGACATGTTTGTCAAGTAAGGCGTGAATTATATGATATTTTCTAAGTACACTTCCGGCTGTTTCGCTAACTGGACATATACCAAAAGCGGAATGACGTGAAATAGGTGCGTGACGAATATAAATGAGCAACCATGTATTGTATATACCCGAATGTAAGTTCTATAGCATGGTATTTGACGAAATGTACATGCATGAGTGCACAACAGACATTCAATAGTGAACCCATTGTTTTGACATGAAGGCCTTCATTTGCCTCACAGACAAATAATGCGATATATAATGCGAGGAGAAAACCATACAGACCAAATTCATTTAAACGATTCATTTCAAAACGTCATTCTTTGGTGCAATAAATGGCAGATGTTTCATGAAAATTTCTCACAAACGTAACCCTCTTCATTTTGCATATTCAGCCAAAAATGTTTTTTTTTTGCAGGAGGTACAACACTACAAGTACCTTGGTCTTTGGATGTCGAATGACCTTAACTGGACGAGACATATTAACACTGTAATAAGCTCATGCAATTACAAACTATTTTATCTTAGACGAGCTCTCAAGCTCTCCACTCGCGCCGTTCGCCTTATTGCATTTAAGACAATTTTTCACCCTACTTTAGATTATGCATCCATAATTTGGTACTCTCACACTAAAAAAATGTCAGCGGAATAGAAAAAAATTGAAAAGAAAGCTGTTAGATTTATTTATAACAGTTTCCGCCGTACTTCAATAACATGTTTATTAGCAAAAGCCAACTTTCCAACACCTACACAAAGAAAAAAGTATTGAGATTGAGTCTGCTTAACTGGGCAAAAGCGCTTGTGTCTGTCGTTGTTCTTCCCCATCCCGTCTTTAGCGCTGTTTGCTCTCGCCTTATTGAGATTGAAAATTTTCTTCCAGTTATTTAAAGGTTATTTTAAGTTAGACTTATCACATATAATCCATTTCTCCAGATGATGTACCACAAGGCAAAGGCCTGCCTTCACAATAACCCCATTCGCCACCCGTAATAGCACATTCAAGTATTCGTTTTTAGGGGCGAAGCTCCTTAAGGCGGCACCCGTTCGTCCCTCGTTGTCGTCGTGGTCGTAGTAGTGAGTAACAAGTCTTACGCTTTGACCTCCAAGGTGGTGCCGGTGGGAGATTTCTCCTGTGCGTTGTTGAACAAAAAAAAAATTCGCAGCGTGCGCGTTAACTAAAAGCCGAATTCTTCTGTCTCTCATTCCCCATTAGCAGCCATTGGCATGTTCCAGTAGGAAACGTTAGTAGAAGTAGAAGTGTAAGTGTTAGCTAAAAGCCGACTTCTTCTGTCTCTCATTGCCATTAGCAGCCATTGTTTACCTCCAAGGTAGTGCCTGGTGAAATTTCTCCTGTGTGTGTTAAACAATAAAAATTTTGTTCAAAACGCCGTTGATTGATGAAATAAACCAACGAAAGACGCCAGATGTTTTGTAAAAGCAGAACGAAAGAACGCCAGATGTTTTTCTTAAAGCGTAGTAGTAGTAGTAGTCCACCTCGCCCGATCGTCAACGGGCGAGGTGGACCGGCAACGGCGCGAGGACCCTGCCGTACGAGAGTTAAATCACACTAAAAGACATACTTTGCGGGCGATACACTCTAGTGAGCTTTCAACTTTTCGTCTTAATGTACATGATAAAGAAATTATTTCTACGAAAAACGCAAGGCACACCTTGAGCAATATGTTTGGTTTTGGGACGCTAAATGGAACCATGAGGCGATGCGAAGCCGGAGCACTTGCACGGTCGCGTTCCGTTGGCTTTCGTTGGGCATGCTACCGACCTCGCGTCGTGGAACGCGCGTCCTGTCTTCCCTCTAGCCTTGCCTTTAATTCGCACAGGGCGAGCGGGGAATGCGGTCGCTCTTGGCGCTCTTTCGCTCGGGAGCGGACTTCTTCCTTGCATTTCACCGATCACAAGTGATAATGAAGGGACCACGTAAACCAACAGTACAATAAAAGTTTGATGTTTAATATATACACGATGTTTCACACTCTTTATATTATGTACTGGGCGCATTTCACGGAAGAGTTTCACGGTTTACAGATGATTCCCTCCGTAGCTTCGCCCCACTCATCATCATTCACCCCGTGGATATGCTGTGATTTTTTTTCCGAGGACAAATACCGAGTGGAATAGTCTTAGTAACGAAGTTGTTTCCCTGTCATCCTTGAATCTTTTTGCTGCGCAGCTCCAGCAGTGAGTGTCTGAATTCCATTACATGTGCTCCTGCTGTTTATTTCAATCACTGTAACGAATCTCCACGCGTGATCATCTCAAATGTAGCACTGATTTTATTATACGCCCTTATGTCTGTTCATTGCAAACCACTGTTTTTTTTTCTGCCTTGTTTCTTTTCTTTACTTCTGAAAGCGTGTACATACCTTACCTGTTCTATATTTACTTGTTTGCCGATCTGTAAATTTAGCCAACGTACATCCACCCTGCTAAAACCCTGTGTTAGGGTTGCAGTATTCATAAATAAATAAATAAAATAAATATGCAGCTTCTTTCTGACTGCTGCGCATTACATCAACTCCCACAGTGTGTGACATATGGCGACTTTTATATTCGATTGGAACCCCCGTTATTTACGTGCCAAATGTTCTAACGAAAAACAACGCATGCTTCAAAGTATATAAATAAGCATACACATCTCGTTCCGCTTTTGTGCCTTGTTTATTGCAAACTTCTCGCAGAATATCGTCGGGACTAAAGTGTTTTCGCACATTTTAGTGTGTTTCGCGCACAGGTGAAGTGTTTTCGCACACAGGTGATGAGCCGCCACCAAGCACAGCGCACAACGCAACCAGCGTCGCAGCCCTGTAGTGATGCATGGGTGCTAGCGTCCGCCGAGAGAGAGCGGCCCACTGAAAAAAGTCAGCCCACTACCTCTGACGACGCGTGACAAATGGAGTTTATCTTGCCGGCCTTGACGAAGTTTGTCTATGTGGCGTTGCGGCTTTGCGAGCCCTCGACACCTCTTGCAGTTCCGCCACCACTCTCGCCCTTTCATCCATGTCGGAAGCGACCGTTTTCACCCATGGCTGAAGAGAGAAAGAGAACGCGCGCCGGAAACTCGCGCTTATATAGCCCTTGAGTACCGCAGCGCCCCTAGCGGTCTCCATTCAAACCAGAGCACGTGCCGGGAGCGAGCGTTATCGCAGCGCCCCTAGCGGACTCCGTGTAAACCAGAGCTACGCCAGACGCGGGCGGTACAAGCCTCGGCCCTAAAATGCTTCGCCCCTTATACCCTTGCCATGAAGCGCTGTCCTTTTTCGTTTTAATTTTGTAGGAAGGTGAATGGCAATATAGTGTACTGCGTGGTTGACCATGGGAGAGCAGTAGGCTGTCCCGATTATCCCTCAAGAGGACTGGCAAGGTGTTATCAATGGGGCCGAAAGAATAAGAGTGACAAAAGGCTGGTCTTCCGTTTCAGCACTAACTGTGGCGCAAGTTTCTTGGACAAGCTTTTTCCCAGATTACGCATTTAGTTTGTAAGTCCTCACGACTGTGATGAGCAACGAGGCTATTTAGTCTACGAAACGCCAAGCCTTATTTAAAAATCTTGATTGTTATGGGCACGCGGCACTACAGTACCGTGTGTAGCGCTACAAAAGCTGTCCGCAGGCGTCCATGGCACAGGGCTAGTGCTCACTCGTTGTCGTTGGCTTACAGAAACGACAGGTGTGGTGTAGCTGAAGAATAGCGAAGGTCGCGCTGCTGACACGCTCCGCCTGTGTTGCTTCAGCAAACCTCAGCTTGCTAACGGCCGCGATGCCACAGTCTTCAGCCCAACTATTCCGTCTTGAATGTGGAGTCGTTCAAGTATGCAGGCGAGAGGGGACGTGTGGGATAACGAAAAAAAAAACATGGTTGATCCCTCCGTCATAGGAATCTGTAAGGGCACGTTTCACGAAAGTGAAACGTGCCCTTACAGAAGTAACTCTATGTTTACATTGATATAAGAGAGCTTGCATAACGTATATTGATGACTGGCAGCTATACCACCATTTAACGTGTATGCACCCACTTTGATGCTTGGTGGTACATCTCCATTCCGGCGACTAACGTCCATGTTCAATGACTAAACAAACCCTTGTGCAAGCTGTAGTATTTAACGGTGATAACGTAATCAGAGGACAAGGTGTGATAGCCAGACGAGCGTCGAATATTGGACGCAAAACTTGGTCGCCATCCCGCGGCATGCTAAAATGTGGTTTAACACTACGGCCGGACTAGAGGGCAACGCAAAGCGCGTCGTGCCGCCCCAGTAGCCCGGTCGCAATTTTTATCGGGGCCAGCGCCTAAGCTGGGAACGCGGCGTTACAGCCAGGTGAGGCAGACGCGCGTCGCAGAGTTATTTTAGGTGGGAAGTATCTCTTGCTTGGGGGTATGTATCGCGGCGTGGTCATCCGCACGCAGCGTTGTAGTCCGCACTCACACTACGCATGCGCGGCTCTCCTCTTTTCCTCTCTCCAACAGCTGCCCGTTACTCCCTCCACTTCTCTACCAGCACCTGCTTGCGCTTCTCCTGCGTTCTAGCTTATCCTCTCACGGCGCATTAGCTCCTCTCCTGTTCTAGTCTCCTCTCCTTCAAATGGCAGAGCGCTGCGCGCGTTCAGTCCAGCGCTTCCCTGGGTTGGGTCCTCTGAAATGCGGGCTCGACATGCTGAAATTCTCTCCTGCGCAGAGCCGCGATGAGGGCCAGCGCATACGCGTCCCCTCCCCCTCTCTCTCCTCTCCTACGCTGCGTCTGTCGCGCCTGTCGACGTTCCCCGCACACCCCGTGAGAATTAACGGCCAGGCTAGAAGGAATACACGACGCGCGTAGTGTTCCTCTTCGCGTGCCACGATGCGAGGTCGGTAGCATGTCCAGCGAATGCCAACGGAACGCGATCGTGCAAGAGCTCCGGCTTCGCATCGCCTCATGGTCCCCTTTAGCGGGAGATGGCGCAATTTTTTTGGTTTGGATTAGCGTGATGCTATGGGCGAGGCCGACGCTTTTACGACGCTTCGGCTACGGTCGCCACGTCGCAGTGTGTTAAGGCATTGACCGAATTGCACTTCTATTGAAAACGTGCCGAATGGGATGGACGTGTAACACGTTGTAGGCGCTAATCGTGGAGGCCACAGTAATGATCAATTAATTTACCGCTCCCAGATGGCAACAGCACCCCGCCGACCGAGATTACTGTGAGAGGAGAGTGGGAGATATAAAAGGCGCGTTATTAAAGCCTCTAGAGTCTGTGACCGTGGCGCAGTGGATAGCGTGCCCGGCGTCGGTTGTTGCGGGCAGAGCGGTCGCTGGTTCGATGCCCGTTGACGGAACCTTTTTTCTTCAAAAGAACTTTTTTCTTTGCCATCCGATAGTGTACATTTTTTCTACGTCATTTCCTTGACGGAAATTTGTCACTGAACTGTTGGTGGCCCCCCTGCTTAAAACAATATCGTGTTAAAAAACAGTTTTATGTCGCAAGAAACTGGGGAGGGGTGATGCATGTAGGAAAGGGTGTTTCAGCGCTCCTGACATGAAACCTGCAAGAGGCAAATTATGCAGTGTGCGCCGGTGCTTCCCACAGCAAGATGACTGCTAATCGGCAGTAAGAGAAAGAAGAAGAAGAAGGGCCCGATCGAGGTAATTCGCCACATTAGTTTTAGAGAGATTTCTTTGATGAGGCACTAGTAGTGCCAAGCTTGACACCGAGCGTGTAGCTCCACTAACGTCTTCGCAAAACTGCATCGAAATGCAGCTTAACGTAAGGGGCTTCTTCTTCCCTACGTGTCTGGTTTCAGTTTCCTACGGCGCGTAGGGAAGGGTGTAGCTAGAAGGGGATTGCTTCAACGAAAACTTTACGTTGAAAGCACAAGACGAACAAAACCCCTCGACAGATATGCGCGGAAGCATGGTTCACCACGCCCTGTATGTCAAAGTACAAGTCGGAGGCGCACATATCAACTCCGGTGAAGCACTAGAGAGACTTATTATTGGGTACCCAAGAAATATAGGAGCCGCCAGGACGCATGCGCCGAACGCAAGCCACTCTCGGAATATTGCGCTCGCATTCTCCCAAGACCCTGCAGCGCATTTCTTTGGGCGGCGAACAAAGTGCGCGACCTCAAGGCAAGAAAATAAAAACGGCGCTTGGCAGCGGCACGTAAAGCCACGCCTCGCCTTCCCTCCTGGCGTCGATTCTGGTCACTAAAATAATACTTCATTGGGCTCTAGTTAGTACTTAATCGTGAGGCTAAAATTACAGCGCAAATGCTCTTTTTAGGGGCCAAGTTCCTTAAAGCGGCACCCGTTCGTCCCCGTCGTAGTGCGTAACCAGTCTTAACGCTAGTACCAGATCTTGACCTTTAAGGTGGTGCCGGTGGGAGACTTCTCCTGTGCGTTGTTGAACAATAAAAAATTCGCAGCGTGCGCGTTAACTAAAAGCCGAATTCTTCTGTCTTTCATTCCCCATTAGCAGCTATTGGCATGTTTCAGTAGGAAACGTTAGTTGAAGTAGAAGTGTAAGTGTTAACTAAAAGCCGAATTATTCTGTCTTTCATTCCCCATTAGCAGCTATTGGCATGTTTCAGTAGGAAACGTTAGTTGAAGTAGAAGTGTAAGTGTTAGCTAAAAGCCGACTTCTTCTGTCTCTCATTCCCATTAGCAGCCATTGTTTACCTCCAAGGTAGTGCCTGGTGAGATTTCTCCTGTGCGTGATTAAACAATAAAAATTTTGTTCAAAACGCCGTTGATTGATGAAATAAACCAACGAAAGACGCCAGATGTTTTCTAAAAGCAAAACGAAAAGACGCCAGATGTTTCTAAAGCAAAACGAAAAGACGCCAGCTGCTTAACGAAAGACGCCAGATGTTTCTCCTGTCGAGAACCGGGAAAACCGAAACTGAAGAAGACGATCGGAGGGCAGGTGGCACGAAGGCGACAACCAAACGAAAAGAAGAAGATAAGAAAAAGAAGGAACGTGCGGAGAAGAGCTCGCGGGTTCAGGCCACGAAGGCTGACGAAGCCGTGCGCCGCGCGAGGTGACGAGCTCCGGGCACGGCTCCGGACACGGGTTCTGGTTGCAGACAACGTTCGACACTCCTGCCGTTCTGTCCGTTTTCGGGGCTAGGATCGGGCGGCAGTATCCTTCTTCTCGTTGAGAGTTTATTTCGTTTTTCTTGCTCATTTTATTACCGGTACTAGTTATATCGGTCTTTCTGGGCTCAAGCGAGTCAGACCATCTCGATGTCATTTTCTTCTCCTGGTCAAGGGCGCTCCCCTTGGCTAGCCTCTATACCGGCCAAGGATTGGCCTATTGATTCTGTTTTGCGCAGTGGAGTCAGCAACGTCCCTGTGGCTCTGGTACCTAACAATGGGGGTACTATACTGATGAAGAATCCAAAGGCGCTTCAAGTGGAGCTTCGCAAAGCCACTTCGCATTACCAGCAGATTACCGAGGTTCGCCAATTCGGTCGTGGAGGCATTCTGTGCTGTTCTGCAGATCAGGAATGCGTTCGAGACCTCCTCAATTGTTCCGAGTTTGCAGCGCACTCGGTGAGCCCGTTTATTCCAGCACATCTTGCATGTTCGAAGGGCATAGTCCGCGGTGTTGATACGAGCATGACACCTGCAGAAATACTGGATTTATTCTCGGTAGCCGGTGTAGTTTCCGTCTACAGGTGCACCCGAATGATTGACAACAGGAAATCACCGATCGAATCGGTGATAGTAACCTTCGTAGGAACAGTTAGACCATTAGAAATTAAAGCATGGCCACTCATATATAAGGTAGAGCCACTTTCCCCAAAACCCCTACAGTGTTTGAAATGTTGGCGATATGGCCATAGCGTAAAAGGGTGCAGGTCAGTTGCTAGATGCCGTATCTGTGGCGAGAATCATGACGGCCGCGATTGCAACGCTGCACAAGAGAAGTGCTGTTTATGTAATGGAGCCCACCCTGCTGACTCTGTAGACTGTGTGGCAAGAGAACGAGAACTTGGGGTTCTTGAAATTGTAGAACGCAGGCGTTGCTCCCGTAGGGAAGCAGTTGCGGAACTGCAGGACAGATCAAAAGGCAATGCAGGCGTAACAGCGCGTCATTCCGCTGCCACGGATGCATCTTTCGCAAAATCTATAAGGCCATAGAGAAGGCTACTGAAAAGGCAATGGAACGCCTGGCAAATAATCTTTTTGAAACCTTGGCACAAAGGCTATCAAATCAAGTGACTCAAATCCTTGGTGTAGTGTCAACGAGAGATCAGGAGTCTCAGGCTTTTGTGACTCCAAAGCGTACGGAGATGGAAAAATCGACAGTACATCAACGATCTGGCTCTCCTCAAGCAGGACCTTCCAAAAACTTGGACCAAGCTGATCTGGAAAACCTAACGGATGATTCCGACGATATTGCAGATATGGACGCGGACGCTCAAAAGACACTGAAGCGTACTAGGTCGCCCCCTAAAAAAATGTCTCCTCATAAGTCGAAATCAAAAAAGTACCTGTCAAAGAAAGACTACTTTGAGAACCTCTCTAAAAAAGACTTGTTGAAAACGGATATATTGGATCAAGCAGTTTCAGCTACTGTTCTAGCATCACAATAGGCTCCCTAAACATTTTGTAGTGGAATTGCCGATCGATTGTTTCGGCAGCCACAGATTTATCATACATTTCTTTGCAACTTTCCCCAGACCTCATTGCTCTCCAAGAAACCTGGCTTACAAATGGTCAAAAATTTTATCTAAAAAATTATCGACTATTTCGATTGGATCGACCTGGCAGAGGAGGTGGACTTGCCTTCTTGGTATCAACTAAGTTTAGTCACAGAGCCAAGATATCTTATCAGTGTATGGCTACTGACTGTGAAATTCTCGTATTAGACGTAACACTGCCAGACTGTTCTCCTTTTTCTTTTGTTAACGTATATTTTCCGGCAGGAGTGCAAGACACGAGATGTCTAGACGTCATGTTAGCTTCCTGCAGAAAGGACATATTACTGAGTGGGGACTTCAATTCACACCACGTGTCTTGGGGTTTCAGAACAGATTTAAGTGGAAGACGCTTGTGGGAATGGGCTGTTGACAATAATCTATCTTGCTTGAATTCGCACGTTGCTACTTTTGTTAGAGGTCAGTCTAAATCGGCAATAGACTTGACATTTTCGAGCTCCTCTTTAAGTATATCTTCATGGAAAACTTTAGACTGCGCTACAAATAGTGATCATCTGCCTATTACCTTTGACATTAACTTTCCGAGGATATGTTTCGCCGAAAAGGTTGGCTCATTTGTTAATTATGTAAAATTACAAAAAGACTTAAATGCTACTTTGATTGCTCGCAAAGACATGCACGAAGATATTAGGGCTATGAGCCTGTGTGCAGTATTGAAAAGATCATTAAAAAACTCAACTTTTAAATTAAACTCGGGCACAGGAGGATCTTTTAGTCCATGGTGGACCGCAGAATGTATGAGGGCTTATAGAAAACGAAAAGCTGCGTGGAAACAACTGCTAGTGAACCAATGCCCCAAAAATTGGTGTGATTATAAATTCATAGCCGCTGATTTCAAACGCACTATACGCAAAGCAAAAGATGACTACGATATTAACAAATTTATTTATCTTTCTCGGGCTAAGAATAAAAAAGCGCTTTTTAGATTTTTACGTTCCCGAAAAATGATTCCACCGTCAGAAAATATAGATTCTACAATTCTTTCACCCCGTGATTTCTCTGAATTATTAGAAAATATTGCTAAAGGATTAGAAGATAGATTTACATCAACTATGCCAAAATACATGGTGAACCCAATTGCAGGTGAGGACTTCGATGAGGTTAATGTAGAAGAACTGGCGGATGTAATAAGGCATTTAGCTCCTGCAGCACCTGGACCAGATGGGGTGACCTCTGCAATGATCAAAGTAATATTCGAAATATCGCCAAATGAAATCCTTAATCTGGTCAATTATTCTTGGAAAAATGCTTGGATACCTGCAGATTGGAAGCTATCCAAAGTAATTCCGATACTTAAAAAACAGGGAATTGGATTTGCCCTTGACAATATAAGGCCAATATCACTCACGTCTAACCTGGTTAAACTCATAGAAAGAGTTTTGAATGTCCGGTTAAATAAATATATAGATGATCAATCCATACTAAACCCCAGTCAAGTTGGCTTTAGAGCTGGATGCTCAATATGGTGTGCGCATGTTGATTTAGAGAGTCGCATACAGCTGGCTCGGCGTCGGCGAGAATACTGTGCGTTAGTTACACTGGATTTAGCTAAAGCGTACGATAAGGTTGAGCATTCGATACTCATTAAACAGATGGAAAATTACCGATTTCCAAACTACATAACAGCGTGGGTTTCAGAGTTTTTAAGAGAAAGGGAATTTTATTGTTTTAAAGATGGCTGCTCATCTAATAAATATAGGCAGAAACGTGGCGTACTACAAGGGGCCGTGCTGTCGCCCGTATTGTTTAATATATTCTTGAGCTCCATTCCTAATCATCAGGATATTCAATTGTATGTGTACGCAGATGATATTGCTTTCTTCGCGTCAAATAATGATCTGCACTCACTATATCTGACGTTACAAAACTATCTGAATACGCTAGAATCATGGCTTCAAAATATTCATATGACGTTGAACGTCAAGAAAAGCGCGCTTCTTGCGTTCTCTTTTAAGGAGCCTGTCAACATCTCGCTGATTTACAGCCAAGAGCTCATTCCACAGGTAGATTCCCTTAAATATTTGGGCATCATATATAATAAAACATTAAACTGGCGATGTCATATTGAAGAAGTTTACTCTAAGGCAACACGTGCAATGGGGTGGCTGCGGAAGCTTGGTAACCGTAGAACGGGATTGCGAAGAGATACGCTGTTAATGATTTATAAAATGTATTTGAGGCCTATCTTGGAATTCGGGTGCGTTTTATTTTCTGGCAGCGCAACTTATAAA
Source organism: Rhipicephalus sanguineus (assembly GCF_013339695.2). Lineage (NCBI taxonomy): Eukaryota > Metazoa > Arthropoda > Arachnida > Ixodida > Ixodidae > Rhipicephalus > Rhipicephalus sanguineus. The sequence continues at coordinate 100,320,762 of NC_051184.2, forward strand.
ATGAGACCCCTAGTACTATTGGAAAGGGAAGCTATGCGTTTGTGCCTTGGACTTCCAAAGTTTGTTGCTAACAATGTGTTGTATATGGAGGCGCGACTACCTTCTTTGTTAAGTAGATTCAAATTACTTACTGTTCAAACATTCCTCAAGATATACGATTCGCCTCAAAGACAATCATATTACGTTTTCATTAAAGAACCGAGTTTATTCTTTGAAAAACATTGGTCGAGGCTACACACCCCACAGATTATATTTGTACAAGCATTGCTAGAACCACTGAATGTAAAAATTAAAAATATTGTCTGAACAGGTAATCCTAATTCAAATCTTCAAATACAATTTCACGATATTTTCCCTTCTAATGCGAAACAGATGCCATTTCGGTATCTAAATAACCAGTTAGAAGATTATATAGCTCACCTGAAAATAAGCAATATAATTGCGACTGATGCATCAGTATCAAAGGAAAAGGCGGGGGTTGGCATCTTCTCTCCTTTTCTTGACTGGTCTTTTTCGGTTCGACTGCCAGATTATACTCCTATATTCATAGCAGAATTATTGGCAATTGTTCTAGCATTACGCAAACTTCCCTCAAGTGAATCAACAGCAGTGATAATTACAGATTCTCTCTCAGTATGTACTGCACTTTCTGCGACAACAAATTTAACACTCATTCGTTTGTTTAGTCACCTAATACCGGCAAACTTACAAAAAGTTCAGTTGCTATGGGTACCAGGACACCGCGGATTAACTTTGAACGAAATGGCTGACTCATTAGCCACAATCGCCCTGAGTGGACCCCTCATCCCAATTTTACCAGATACGGCTTACGCGACAGCACTGAGATTCAGAAGTGCTTGTTTGCAAAGCGAAATAGGCAAATTCTCATTGGATAAATTTAAAGACTTCGCACATCTAAGATATGGCTGGAATAAACAATGGTGTTTATCTCGCCAATTAGAAGTTTCATACACCAGATTAAGATGTAGGATTCCGCAATTGAATTATTACCTACATAAAGCTGGCCTCAAGGCGTCCTCGTTATGCATGTTTTGCAATGAAATTGAAACAATAGACCATTTCTTTTTATTTTGTCGCCGCTACTCTAATCAGAGAAAAAGATACCTTGTAGCGCCATTTAAGAAGTTAGGATTAGCAATGAATGTTCCAGAAATTTTATCATTTGGCGGCACTTTGTTAGGGTATAGCCACAGGGATGTCTGCTCTGCTGTGTTCGATTACATCAATGAAACAAAAAGATTACCGTGTTAGTCTATTTATCTCTGTCCATAATCTTGATTCGAAATCTGTTATTATTTATCTTAGAAACTACCGAAACGATAGTCTGTTCGCTTGCTCCTTCAACAATTACATTTTTTAACCTAAATTTAAAGATTTGTTTAGTATAATTAGTGATTACTTCAAGCATCCTGCCGCCCGGTTCTTGGCCCATCCCCCTTTGTGGGTGAGCGCCATAAAGACGAGGACATCATCATCATCATCATCATCTATGGATAAGCCTCTTGTGTGACGCACGCCTGATGCACGCATTTAGCCGTCAGTACTGACGACGCCGTAGAAAAAGCGTTCACTCACGTCAAAAACGTGGCCACTCTCGTGCAGGTTTTCCCCTTTTTTAATGGTGGCATCGCGGAAGAACAATCCCACTACATCTTTACATCCAGCTCGAAGCACTAACGCGCCAGCCACGGGCGCTTGCGCCGCCATAGCTGTCAAAGCAATTAAGCACTGTTGTCTGCTAAGGCTCTCCACGTTGCACGCTCGCCGCACCGCAAGTGGCGCTGCGTGCGTCTTTCAAGGCGCCCTCTATAGGGCCCGAACGGAGTGTATAGCACCGTTTTACATGGACGAAAGTACGCCGATCTTAGTGGCACATCTCCATCCCGACAACTGGCCCCAATAATCATGATTAAACCTTTTTTGCTAGCTGCAGTAGTTAATAATAATCTCGGACACTGCGAATAGTAGATCCCACGCAAAAATGGCATGAAAAACTCTCAGTGTCCCTTATGCAACTGTCTCAGTCGACTCGAAGGCAAAAATTATCGTGTTATTCATATTGTTCTAAGTCGATGTGGTGATCCTCACACCTCCCCCCCCCTCCCCTGCCGAAAGGTTTGTTTAAGTAACGTCGTTTTCAGTGCCTCCAGGATGGGAGGCATTGCAAGGTTTCTGCAACTCGCCTTCTTTTGTACTACCTCCGAGATCAGCCCATCCTTTACCAAGCTATGATGTTATCTGATGACATGACCATGTGACGAGATGTCATATGACGTCACAGTGACGTCATGATAATGTAAATATTTGGGAGATTTGTGACGTGATGACGACGTCATCGTTTGATGATGATCTTTTGCAAGACACTTCTTCTGGTTTTTCCTTGTAATCTGTTGAGATGCATTTTAGCGAAGTCACATCCGTGACGGAAATTATGTCAGCGATGTTTGGTGGCCTGCGGGATAAAACACTTTCGCATTAAAAAAATATGAAGAGCTTCGCGCCGCAAAATGAAGCCAGAAAAGCAGTGTCGTTCCGATAGGTTACACTCGTGTGATAGGACGCGTTCATTGCAGATAAATCCAGGGTAGCGCACATATTCGACCAATTGGCTGCGCCTCCAAAGACAGAGAAGGATACTAGGCGAATACGACGAGTCTCAGAGGTCATGTGCTTGGCCGACAGCACTGGCTTTGAAAAGAGTTCGCTTTCAAATGATGATTGCGCGACGTAATACTCTCTCAGCCCCCTAACGTTTGAGACAACGCCCTTAAATGCGAATGTTTCCAAGTCGTGGCACAAAAAATATAGTACATAAAGACTGAACGCACCCGCTGCATGTGTGCTTCGTCTTTCTGGCGTCGCGTGAGCTTAAAAAAGTTAGGTAGCTTCGCAGGAGAGGGGACAAGCCTGAATGACAACGGCGCTGGGCGGCCTTCCTTCTTTCGCTTTATTTTTGCTTTCTTCCTCTTTCTTACTCTTTCTTTTTTTTCACTTTCGTCCCCCTTTCTATCTATCTCTCGCTTCCTCTTTCTTTTTCTTTCTCTTTCCATCTTGCGCTCTGCTTTCTCTTTTTTCTCTCCGTTTCTTTCCATCTCCTTCTCTGTTTCTTCCCGTTCTTTATTTCTATCTTTCTCTCTATTTCTACCTTTCTTTTTATTTCTATCTCTTTTTCTCTTTCTCTCTGTACTCGTCTTCTCGTTCATCCAAGGACTATGCGGGGCAGCTTGAGAGCGCGCGCCAGGCGCACATTGCGTTACACGCGCAAGAAAGGCAGATGCCATTCATGATGACGATAGCTTATACGAACGCGTAACGCCATAACGAAACGAATACCAGCTCCGTTGGAAAAAGCTTTAAAAGAAGACATCGCATGCTACGCGCCCACTGCGTCTGCGCCGATCGCGCGAATAGCAGCGCAGTAGGGGCGTGAAGACGGGTGAGACGCGTACTCCACACCGGTACCGCGCGATAGTCTTGCCAAGCATACCCGGTCTGCAAATAAAGGCGGCCGGGCGGGAGGGTGAAGCGTGAGTTGCGTTCGCTTTTAATCGTGGCTGGGGCAAATCTGGCTGTCTGTACTCGCTAGGCTGTGGGTTCTTGCGATGCTTTCGCATTTCTAAAATTCTATTGCATACTGCGTACAAATAACCGCTTCGCCTCACTGCTCTATTCCATGTCGCTATGGTATAAAAGAGCCTTTCCCATTCACATTCCTTGAAGGGACGCGTGCGTTTTTTTGTTTTTTTTCCCAACGCCATCGCAATATTGCGCCGTTGCGTCCCGCATGGAGCGATTTCAGGCGCGTTTGACGTGCGGTCAGAGAGACGCGCGCATGTTTTTGACGAACGCCATCGCATAATCGCGCCGCCTCGTCGTTCTACTCGGAGTAGAAAAAAAAAAAACGCCTCGCGCGGCGCGTCACCCGCTCGTCTGCCATGCAGAGTTTTGGGTGCAGACACGTGTTTGGTTTCTTTCGATGCCGCCAGACGACGCTGACCTCCACGCATCTCAGCAAAACTTTTTGAAGTCGGCGTGCGCTTTTGACGAAAATCTAACAACCCGCCAAACTCGGCGCGAACGCACCCCTCCTCTCCCCTGCTGAGGCAAAAACCCGTCAAAAAGACGGCGGACAAGGGATAGAAGTGACACACACAACGACTGCGGTAAGAGGTCATTGTGTGTTTCCAGTCGTTGTGTGTGTCACTTCTATCCCTTGTCCGCCGTCTTTTTGACGGGTTTTTGCTTCAGTGTCATGTAAAACTGACCCAGACTTCGACCTTATTATCTACCCTGCTTTCTTTCCATGCGGGTGCACTTGCAATCACGGCAACACCGGCGTTCTCTGCGCGTCGCGTCTTTCGCTCGCGAAAAACGCGCCATGCGGTTAGCCTTGAATCCTTCCCCATATTTTCTTCTCGTTCTCCGTCTTCTATCTCGCTGTTATATTCACCTAGCTCTGTCTTTAACTGATGCATGACCTATCAAACGAATATTTTGGTGAATGTGTGTCTTTCTTTAAGGAGGAGGTATTCGTTTGCTTTCATTTTCGGAAATAAAATTCGGCGCCTACTGAAGATTGACGTGAAACAATGTAATATACCTCGGATAATTTTGCCATCCCGATAAGCAAGTTAAAAAACTTTCAGAATTAACGTGTGCTTTTGTTGTGGCTGAAAGTAATGAGCATTGAGCTATAGCACCAATATAAACGGCTCCGTCAGCGATATGACTGCCGCAGCGGTTCGCAACGGTCTGAATTAAACGTTTTGTTTGTTCGCCCTTTTATTAGGCTTACCTCACCGTTTTCTTATAGCAAAGTACATAGCGATCTAAACGCCACAGATACTGTTCTGCCAATGCAGAGTGCTCAGAATCATCCTCCTTTGTCTAAACACATAACTCCTTTCGTTTTCAGTTAGTAGAAAACATAGTACTCTTAATAGTGTCCGCATTAGAGTGCATTTGCAAATGTTTAGGCTCTGGGAATGCTTTCATGGACAGACTTTCCTCATTCCCATTCAATCCACGTAAACTCGAAAAAGTTGTTTTGCGTAATAATAATAAATTCTCAGCCTATTTATTCACTTATGCCGCGTACTACCGACTATTATGCGAAATCTCGCTGGTTATTGTAGACGTTACGTTAACAAAGATCAGCAATGGCATTCTGGGGTTACTCCTAAAACGAGGAGCTCGTAGCTGCCTGCCTACCAGTATCCCTGCACTCAGTCGCCCTCACCGTCGACATCATTGCAATTACGCAGAGAAGAGGCACATGAGTGGTCGTTTCAATAATGGAAAGCACAAAGGAAATCTGGAAAGCACACGATACATGACAAGGCTCCTTCAAGCAATGCGGAGTTCTTGGTGTTCACCGCATGCCTTTCTCATGCGGAGAAGTTATTTAGCAGCTGAGTTCATTTGTGTTGTGATCACGCTATGGGAAGTCGACGCATAATTAGAGCTCACGAAGAAAGGTGTGAACATGAAGGTGCAGTGTACTTAATTTTATTGCTGTCAGTCAATTAGTGTAGCTCATTGCTAAATCGTTCAGCGCTATGAAACGTTGGTTTATCGAATCGAAGATACCACAGCTTAGCCGTCAAACCATGCAGCCGGTGTCAGAGAGCCTCGCTAGCATAACATCATTCTGCACTCATGTCTTAAACGTGGTAAGCGAATGCTCGGCAACACTTTCCATGCATCGAAAATAGGATTGCTTACTGTTGCACATGCGCGGTGATAGTCTAATGGGTATAGTGCTTGACTGCTGACCGATAGTCCGGAAAAATCCCGGCTGCGTCGGTCGCGTTTCGGTCGAAACGGAATGCTACAGCCACGGGTGCCTAGAATTAATCGGCTACACAAGTGGTCGAAATTCTGGAGCCCCGTTTTCATATTCCCATCGTAGTTTTAGGACTTAAAATCACGACAATGTAGACGTGTGCGCCGCCGCCGCCGCCGCGCTATAATTGCGGCGCGCCGCCGTTTGTCTTTTCTTGTAATATGAACGGGAAATGCGGACATAAAATACAACACAACCCTGGGGGAGCTCTTCTCGATGTACCCATGTAATGTGCGGTTCACTTCATCCGCCGCTGATTGGCGGGATCTTGGTGAGCAGCGCGCCCTCTGCTTTTTTTTCCAGTTCTTTTTTTCCATTTTGAGGTCACGAAGCTTTCACAACTACCGACACAAATGAGGGGAACAGAATGAGCTTCAACCTTGCGCTTCAACCTTAGAGAAACAAATTAGGAGGGAGCGCTCCTAGCGTCCACAAGCCAACCTCCTATGAAGCCGCTATGTCCTCGGGTTCTCTTTCCGAAAGAATTCAGCGCTAAACTTTCAACACAAGCACACAGAAAGACATGACAGCACCCCCGCCCCCCCGTGATGTCATTCTGTGTGCTTGTGTTTAATGTTTAGCGCTGAAATAATTCAAAAGGAAAATATGCATCACCAACTAGCCCCTCAACGTGTTTTGTTAAATGGGTACCCACACAAAATTTTGCCGCCGAGATAGGCTGCGGCATCGCTTCCCGTGAACATGCGTATATCATCTGCGAAATACCAACAGTGAATAGGGCTTGGAAGGTATTTTGAATGAATTTTGAAGTTTGCGTGAGCGATCGACACCCTCAGGCTATTGAAACCCTCAAAAGTGACCCTTAGTGACCCCCTACTTCCCTCACGTGACCAAGCTACAGTAAGTTGTGATGACGTCATAGCCCCCATTTTTCTTGCCGTGCTCGCTCCAGCAGCCTACTTCTGGGCGGCTGCTCGCGAACCGCGCGGAAGTGTGTCACAGTTCTGTGTGCTGACGTGATCGAGCGCTGCACCCGCTAGGTGGTGATAGTTGCACCCGGAAGCTTGTCGTTTTTGAAACCGAAACTGACACTGGTCGGTAATGAGCAGCCTATAATTATTTATATGTCCCGCGCTGCAGCAAACGATGCGCCGTGGTATGACTCACAGGCCCCCAGTAACACACTGCAGCAAAAAAACGCGAGACCAAACTTTTTGTGTCAGTACCCGTTTAACTGAACCCCTCGGGTTCATGTCAGAATTTCCATCATGTTCCTTTTTCGTTTCCTTTTTGTGGTGGGCACATGCGGAAAAAATGACGAGCGCGCGAGCTTAGCGTCCACAAGCGAACCTCCTCCGACGCCGCTCCCCCCTCGTGCTCCATGCTCTGGTCACATTCCTAGCAGGTTGCTATTTCATTCTTTACGGCTGAGCTACAGTGAACTCTTCTAGTTCCCCGTAGCTGGGGAGTTATTCTCGATGTGTCCCCTTAGTGGACTGTCCATTTCGACTGCCGCTGATTGACTGGAGTTCGGCGAGACGCGCGTCTCCTGTTTCCAGTTCGTCTTTCGTAAGGGCATTTTGACTTCACGAAGGCTTCACAGCTGTTGACACAAATGAGAGGGACGGAATGGTCCGCCGGGGTGGAGCTGTGGTTATCGTACTCGGCTGCTGAGCCGAAGGTCGCGGGTTCTTACCCGGCCGCGGCGGCCGCATTTCGATGGAAGCGAAATGCTATAGGTCCGGGTACTTTCGATGTCAGTGCCCGTTAAGGATCGCCAGATAATCAAAATTTCTGGAGCTCTCCTCTACGGCGTCTCTCATAATCATATCGTAATACTGGAACGTGAAACTCCAGATATTATTATTTAAGGACGTAATGCCCTTCAACGCTACGAACGCAGCCCCCAGAGATCCGCTTTCGGCCGCACCTCTCGGAGGAGGCCGTGCATAAACTCCAATCGCACTAGCCATCGAATTAGGGTTAATGCGACCACCCGTCTAAGGCACCTGTGAAGGTCGGTACGTATTCCGTGCATTCGTATCGAACGTCCGGGACACATTCATATGCAAGTTCAGACTTGACAAGTTCCTGTTTCTGTGCATTTCGTCCACTTTCTTCTTACGGTTTGAAGGTACTGGAGGGCTGGTGCGTCGACGTGGTCAAGAGCGAGGTGACATCACGGATGAGCGCTTTTTCGAGTATTTGAATGCTCTCTGGGGCAACGGACTGTGGATGTCTCCTTTAGATGGACACAACGACAATAGCTCTCCGGAAGTTGCATCTTTCTCTCCGTCATAATAATATAATAATATTTGGGGTTTAACGTCCCTAAACCACGATATGATTGTTAGAAACGCCGTAGTGGAGGGCTCCGGAAATTTCGACAACCTGGGGTTCATTAACGTGCACCTAAATCTAAGTGCACGGGCCTCAAAAATTTTAGCCTCCATCGAAAATGCAGCCGCCACGGCCGGGATTGGATCCCGCGACCTTCGGGTCAGCAGTCGAGCGTCATAACGACTAGACCACCGTGGCGGGGCCTTTTTCTCCTTCAGAAGTCTCACGAGCATTGCCTGACCTCAACTCCGCAGCGTCCTCCAGCCATAAAAGCGGCAACACAACTCGCTGTATAGGCGATGCGCAAAGCGCCGACGACGCCATCTGCCGCCATGGCTCGGAAGCGCTCGCGGGGCCCGGCGAGCAGTGTTCCCGCGAGCGTCTATACGCGAGTGCACGGATGGATGTGTTTTTCATCGTGAGTTAACGATTCTGGCGGGCCTCAGCGATGTCGAAAAATACCTGCTGCGTTGTCGGCTGCTCAAACACAAACAAAAAATCGCCAGGAACGCACATCTACAGGTTTCCGGTGCTATTTCATGAGCGAAAGCGACGGCGGCGGTGGATTGCGGCTGTACGACGTAGAAGCTAAGCAATCGCGCTTTGTTTACGGCAGTGTTAGAACGATTACCGTGTTTTTATTTCTTCTTTTTTGTCGCTACGTTTTCAGCGAACGCTACTACGTTTACACTTGGTCGCCTCGCCTGCATTGTAGACACTACAATTCACATGAGGTTGTTATTACTGATAAGACGCGATACCTTGGCCCACTTGAAAAACGAATGGGGCGAAGCGCAATGCGAGAGAATGTAGGGCAGGTGACGGCTCCTTTAAAAAAGCGCCGTGGAATCACACGTGTGCTGTACGAAATCGGCTGCATTCTACCTATTGATGGCACTGGAATGCGATCATCGGTGCAGAATGTTCGCTGTGCGCTTCTGCACCGATGTAGACAAGCTTATCGTTTATTTTTTCACAAGTTTATGGTGCTGATTTCAAAGTTTTAGCAACGCTGACCCTTCACGCGGCCAACCCTGTGAAATCTATACGCCGGTGCGACAGCGCTCCCTCGAAATCTACTATATCAGCACATGGCACGTAAACGAAACTACTGTGTCGAGAAAGAACATTGGTTCACGCGTCAACGCATGCAGGCGTTAGTGATCGGGACGTTATAAAGAAAGCGGTGTACTTACGATGAGCTCCACTTCGTAGGAGTAGCTTGTTGTCGATTGTCTGTGACAAACACTTGTCGCGTATGGGCACATTGTCGTCCCACACAGCTGTTACATCGGACACATGTCCACTATTATAAAGTGCGGCTCCTTTGCGCACACTGTTGCCGCAAAAGTAACTATCTGGGACGCGCACAACCGGCGAATCGCACGCGCGCAAATGAGGCGTCTGCTACGCGACCCGCGAGCGGTTCCAACGGCCGCCGCTACGCGGCTATCAGTGGCGCCCCTATAGGCGCTGCGCATCGCGGATAGCATATTCGTGAAGCCTTCGACCTAGTACATTCTGCATAGATAAATAAAATAGATTAGTAATGCATATCAATGCGTCAGTACATTTTTTACTTTTGTTTTTACAACAGTGAATCGATAAAAATGTCACAGTTTCACCGCAAGGGCGAAGTTGCTCCTCGCGCGACACAACCACCCCCTTCGTGTCTTCACGTCTTTTAAGGCTCGTTAAAGGCGGGCAGGGCGTTTCCTGTCTGCTGCGACGGCAGGCCACCCGAGCGGGGTGATGTTATCGCATTCACCCTCCGAGCGACGAGAATGGGCCGGCTCGTTTGAACTCTGCTTCAGCCTCGTTCGTCGCCCCCGCTCGCGCGCTTTTACATGCGGTACAACATACGATGCGCGGGGAGATCTTATCAATTTGGACTTTATACCGGAAGGACATGACGGCGACGGCAACGGCAAAAACCCGTCGAGACTGTCCATTTACTTGCTATCACAATAATAAACATAGAAGTAAAGGCAATGAAAAACTTAGAATAACAGATAGCTGACGTAGTTGGTAGATATTCTTGTTAAAAACACAGGACGTGCAAACATGCGCACAAGAGAGAAGTCAGGAGAATGAGCAGTTATCCGTCACGTAGACTACCACACGCACCTGATTGACAAGTATCGCAGATAGGTATTTGTGTCTACGTTCTTTTTCGCAGCTGTACAATTTTCCAGTTCGTAGCGGTGTTTGTGGTGCCTTGACTACTCTCTTCTGTCCATGTTTGCACGCCCAGTCTTTTTAAATGGCCGCCAAACAGCCTCTGAAATACAAAATCGAGCGCGTTATTCTCACTTGGCGTCGCCTCTTTGGCGCACTTGGTGGCGCCACAACACTGATTCACGTGACATCATTAGGGTATGCACTCTCGATTACTCCATGCACAAGAAATGTCAGTTGTTGAATTGTCTCCCACCCTGCTTTGCCATGCAGTCGCCCACCCTTTCTTCGTTGCATTGAGGGACTATATGTCGTGTGCAATCAAATGATTTGCTCCATTTCGCCCGTTTCCAACTGCGCATGCGGAGATAACACGATGTAGCTGACAAGCGCGAAATCTTGATAGGCTCAATGCTTAGTGCTGACATTCTGTACAATGTCATGCGTGCTGCATACGCGTGCTTCATAAAGTACGCGTATAAGCGGGCTTTATGAAAAAAATATGTGGCGAGGAGATATCGCCTGTAAGAGGGGTAGTGAAGGCGAGAACGAAACCATTGGAAAAGGCGTCGGATTATCTGATTCTTGCAACGGGCGAACTCTTTACAGCGGAGACGATGCAGCTCTCCGGAAAAAAGGCGAGCCCTCTTCCACGGTTTTTGTATATTTTTTATTGCCATAACTACTATATGAACACTCGACATTTTTTTCGCCGTCACCGTACTGTTCCGTATCAAGTCCAAACCAACAACATCGCTGCGCGCATCGTATGTTGTACCTACCCGCGACTAAAAGCACGCGAGCGCTGGCGAGGAACACTGCTGAAGCAGAGATGAAATACGCTGGCCTTCTCTGTCGCATGGAGGGCGCATGCGATAACGTCAACCTGCGTGCAAGGACTGCCGTTAATTGCTTTTCAACCAGAAAGGAAACGCCCCGCCCGTCTTTCGCTGGGTGATGGAGCATGAAGGGACGCCGGGGTAATGGGGGGCTGCGTGGCTCGATCAGCAACTGTGAAGTTTGACTATAAGGGTGCCGTCGCTATGTCGGCAGACATCAACTAACGGCTTGTATACCCTTCTACGAGCTGTCATTTCAACGCTTCGTGCTGTGTCCACTGATACGAAAAACTGCACGAAAACCGCTCCTCTCCCGGGAGCGGCCGTATTCCCATGCACCAGCGTTTTTCAGAGTTACGCGAGATCGGACCAAAAAGAGTTAGCTGCTAACCTTAGTTCGTATAACATTACGACATGTTGCTGTCGTATTCACTGCTTCGCCTTTCGGTGAAACAGATTTTTTCCAAAATTCAAGGGGACAAAATTTCTCCCTGCCATCTCTTGAATCTACGCCTTCCCCCCTCCCCCTTCGCCACGCCGCCGACGATCCGCTGAACACCGCGCCGTTCATACGCCGCCGCCGGCAATATTGCGACCGCCGCACAGGTCTACGACAATGATTATTAACCGAATGCATGCACGTTCGTCTGCAAATTTTACTGATCACGAAAACATATATCAGTCATGGGCGTGCGCAACGCTGTGTTCAGTTTGAAATATACGAATGCATATTTAATAACTTAAATGGTCGCTGATCACATCATTCGTTCTGAGTATTATGGGCACGTTCTACGATGAAAGCCGCCAAACGTACATGATTTGAAGATTTTTAAAAAATTACCGGAGCACCTAGTGCATTATTCTGGGGTCTACATTCAGGTTGTATTGCTTAGCAACAGCGCAATTAAACGGCATGTTCCCATAATAACAGTTGCTGTGGTCTTGCGTCCCCTGATATTGAGGGACGCAGTAGTGGAGAGCTGTGGAATGTCCGACAACATAGGCTTCTTTAACGTGGTCCTAAATATAAGCACATGAGCCTCTAGCGTTTCCCCTCCATCGAAGTGCGGCCCCCGGTAGCCGAAATTCGGTACCGTGTCCTTCTGGTTCAGCAGTCCAGCACCATAACCACTGGACAACCACGGCGGCTCAACGTCATGTTCACAGCGCTAATGGTGACAGTTCGAAACCGTGTTGCTGCCGCGATGCTACTTTGCTCTGTCTTATTTCCTTACTACACTCTTAGCAAACGACCGCTTAAAACAACGCATATAAGGCGGAAAGTAGGTCAAATTTACGACGCTTATAAACGGCTCTCTAAGCGGCCTACTTATACGACTCTTCCATGCGGCCATTCTTTATGCGGCCTCTGGCCTAGCGGCTCTTTCTTATGCGGCCTAAGTTTATGCGGCTCTTCCATATGCGAGGCCATCTCGTTGCCAGAAGGCCGTTTAAAAGTGACCGCTTAATGTAACGCATACCGTCGATTTGGTTAAGCGGTATTTCAGGTCAAATCTGTCCGGCTTATATACGGCTCAATATGCGGTCGAAATATATGCGGTACTTTTCGCAAATTTTTAGAAAAAAAGAAATTCTTCTGTATTGTAGTTCATCGTACAGCGTTCCTCTTTTTTTGTTCTTTTCAGCCTTCCAACTCATGAATATGCATTTACACATCACAAGAACACTGCACAGAGAGTCACAAACCATGTATCAACACACACACTCCACCACGGGGATTTGAACCCAGGCCAACCGCGTGACAAGCAGCCACCGCACCACACGATCTGGTTGGACTTCCGCGGCTTTATATATGCACTTAACGTTATCTTGGATGATTTCACGATCGGCTACAACGCTATAATTTTGCATATATGAGAGGCATCGTTCGCGTATAATGCGCGTGTATACGAGTACACGACCTTAAGCGAACCCTCGCGGGCAGTCATAGTCAGTTTGTGTGTGGAATTATGTTTCTCGTCCGACGGCTTGCGCATCCCGCACGGAGACAGAGGTGAACGATGAACGATGCGTTTCCGAGTGCATTTCCATTTGCCGGCATCATACAGCAGCCGAACGTGCCCTGATGTGCAACCAGCCGCCAAAGAAATGTTTTCTGTGATGTTTGACGCAGTACAGGCGGTGGAAGTCAGCTGATCTCATCTCCACTCGGCGAAGTACAGTCTCCCACGTCCTTCGCGAGCATCGCGTTGATGTCGGTGCGTTTATACGGACAGTATTGTGTAGAGGTTCATCTCAGGGAATCGGATTAAAACACATAATCGCTTAATCGCGCAACAGATGGGTTTGGTGTAGTGCAGCGCGTACGGGACGACGGACCAGCTTTCAGAACGAGCGCGCTCATTTCTCTCCCGAGTATAGTATAGACGATAAAGAAACGTTGTTGTTGAGTCGAAAGAACAACGAGCCTTCGCAGAAAAAGAATGCAGTCTCCCGAGCTCGAGGCTCACGGCGCCGACGAGCGATGCCGTGGAATTGTCATGCTGGGGAGGACGGCGGGTCTGAGGTTGGTCGTTCTCGTGGTTCGTTCGTTGTTGAAAGTTGGAAGTGATGCTCCCCTCTGCTTGCGCAAACGATGAAACGTAGTGCATTACTGGCGCGGAAAGAGCACGCATGAAATCGCTTGCATCACCCGTTAGAACATATGTTTCCTGCCAAGCGTCGCATCAAAAGAAGCTAGCAATGCTTGAAATCGAATGAAGTCACAATATGATCCAGCTTTAAAGGATAAAACCATGCTATTTCTTCAAAAGTCAGAAGTGGCCTGAAGGATTCAGAAAGATCATGTGAACAATTATACTGAATAAAGCAAAGATTAACTTGAAACATTTTAATATTTAATTAGCGCTGTTAAATCTAAATAACAACCCCAAAATAAATGCACTTGTTTTGCACCTTGAAGGTTCATGAACGTTAAGCTCTATAACATGCCTCAGTTGACGCATATCAGCGCCGAAGAGCGATCTGGTGGAGGCCCTGTGTTCGGGAACATGGCAGGTTGAAGGTTGTTTTCGTATTCCACCCATTGTCGACGAGTGAAAGTGATTCTTTCCTTGGCTACGAGATGTGATCGGAGCGACAAGGGCCAGTATTACTTCACTGCACGTCATCCAGTCGAGTATGCTTTGAGCTTAACGACGCTTTAATGTATAAACTAGCCATATGCTGAAAGTGGCTGAACTCGGGCAGTAATCTTGACTTCTAGGAATAAATATTCACCTGTCCTAAAAATGTGCTGTCAGTAGCATCCTGCTTGATTCAGATCATGGGACACGACATGTAAACCTATAATACTAACTAGTAGATATAGAGGAACAATTCTTACACTCAATAAGTGTAATAATTGCAAATAACAGCTGCAAATAAAAAGCATGCTTTCACACTAATAGCACACCCATAAATGTTGAGGTTTACGTGTCCCAGTCAACCTCCCTCATGTTCGATACCAGGGGCGTAGCCAGAAATTTTTTTCAGGGTGGGGGGTGGGGGGAAGTCAACCATGCTTTATGTATGTTTGTGCATGCATTTGCTTGTCTATGTGTACATATACGCAAGCAAAATCGAAAATTTTAGGTTGACCCCCCCCCCCCCCCCCCAACCCCGTTGGCTACGCCCCTGTTCCATACCATGTAGCTTTACGTGCACCTTTCTTTAAATATCAGCTCTCATGCAACATCCTTAGCTTTGGCTATAACAGCAGCTAATACAAACTGTGCTTGATAATTCAAGATCTATTGCCAGTACCAACACTAGCTATATATACAAAAACGTTCTGTAGTAGTTCAAGCACAAGTGTTGCAGCTTATTTTCAGAATTAGCAGCTCATATAGCGCTCACATAAGCATGCAGACATACACGTCTAAATGTGCAGCTAATATTCTTTTTTACGAAAAACTGCGCGAAATAAACTGGCACAAGGAGAGACGCACGGACAAGCGTCTTCCTTGTGCCAGTTTTTTTCGCGCAGTTCTATGTAGTCATGAATTACCAACTTTCCCAGCAATCTATTCTTCGATATTATCCTTTACATGCAGCCCACTTCCATGGCAGTTACCACGGCACACCATCTGTCAGACATCGTGCCACATGAAGGGTATTCGCATAAGTACTAGATTTGTCCTGCTCTAAAAGTTGAGACCTGAAATGTGCTTGTTCTTTTTCTGGCATCATTTCAAAACATGACCTATCCCTTGCAGTGTTGAGACATATCTTTGCAGTAAGTTAGGCATTGTGTCGAAATCCATCACTGTACCAGACTGGCACTTATTTATGTATACATGGGTCCCTTATTTCCATTCTGTGCTCCAAGCCCTTCCCTTCATCCAATACTGTAGAACTGTGGCATTTAGGTGTTTCATCTGGCAACGCTGATTGTTGTTACATTTTGTGCCATTTCTTCAAGTACCCATGCCATTATTTAGTGCATTAAGTGAATGAAGGAACATGCTATGCTTCTGCACAGCTGCACACTGAGCAGAACAATGAGATGCAGAGCCATGAGAGAAAATGTAGCGAACATTGTCACGGTATAACGCAAACACAAGACAGTGAAAATTTCTACAAGAGTAGGACAGCTTGTTGACACAAAAAATGGCAGGTGCAAACATGTCTAACAAGACTGAAACTTGGGCTAGTTGGTTGTCCTTCATGATGAACGAGCAGCACAACCACACACGGACAGAGGAAAGGTACACGAAACACAGCACTCTGTTGTGTGTCTTCTTTCCAATGTCCGTGTGTGGTTGCACTGCCGGTTCATCATGAAGGACAAACATGATGTTTTCGGCAAAATCCCAAAGACCCACTAGGCATTGATGTTCATTGATGTCGCCATTGTCTTTCTCACCTGCAGAGCACGCACGTCAATACATATACAATATGATGCATCGTAAGGATTCTTCACCTACATGCTCTGTTGTTGGAGTAATAGGGCATTGTGTGAACAAAATAATGAATGTAAAAATTAAATCACCCTAATATATATGCCATATTCTTTATTGCTCAATTCTCAACCTCCACGTGTTCCACTTCAGCACCTGTGCACATAATGGCCCCCTGAAGGATCTGGGCAGTAGTTTCCCTGAAATGGTTTTGAAAGCTGCTATTGGATCAGATTAAGCTAACTGGATCTCATGAATGTATCCTTTCGAAACACATAAGGGGGCAGTCCACTTGTTATTTTCTAGCGAGCTACCTTAGCAATTTGGCCTTGAACGTGTGCACTTTCCTTGCAGTTGTGTCCCAAACAGCAGTCAGTGGCCTATCGGTTATCAGTAAAAATTTTCTTTATGAACAGTCTTACAAGTTCGGTAATGCAGCACTGTAATGGATGTATCATTCTGACATATAATTTATACATTCAAAACTCTTCAGTCGAAATTCCTAACCAGTTTCTCTATCAGTAATGACCACAATTGCTATGCAACTATCGGTACCATCATCTGCGTGCATGGAGTGATGCGTTCTGCAATGCTTTAATCATGCATCTTATCACTGGCCCTGTGATCTCAAAAGTCACCTGTGTCCTTCTCTAGACAGTAACAGCCATAAATATTTTGCATATCTTAACTAGTTTTTTTTTTCCAAACAGCATGACTTACCTCTATTTGCACAGTCAGTAAGCCTGAACACACAGTGCACACTTTTGTACTTTGACATATTTTATTTTCAGTTACAAACAAAACTGTGCAACAATGTATACACCAATACAGCGTTTGTAAACTAGTAAGTGAATCTTACACTTTTACAGAAACAAGGTAAAAAAACAACTGCGAAGAACGCGATCAAATAATTGAACAGAACGATTGTTGTTTTTCTACGCTTTAGGGGTTTCAGGCCTTCTCATCTGACGAGAAGTAATTGATAATGACCTAGCTTGAGTCTCAGCACGCCTATACGTAGAAAAAACTCTACTTTCTTGTAGAGTGCAGGTCAATACGTACATGGAAAATTGCACCACATAAATGGCAGGAGCTACCTAAATGCCTTCAATTATAATTACTTTACTTAACACAATAAGATAACGCAGAATTGACTAGAGTAACAAAGAAGTATTGCAAGTAAGTGGGCCTTGATCGACGCCATATATGTAGCCTTGGAAACAGACGAAGGGCTTGAGGTGTGCTTCCTGCCTGTTTCTGGCACTTAATTTGCAATATATGAGTAGAATACACAGTGAAAAAAGTTCTGTTCTATATCATGAGCTGTGTAGTGCACGTAGGTACTATGATTTATCACAAATGTATGACTAAAGTAGATACCCTCTATATTAGTAGGCCTGAAGTTTGAGGACGCAGCTTTTCTGTAGGTAGTGGTTAATAAAATTTCAAAACATGGGTATCAGCTGTGCATGAACGACAAGTGATATGCTAATACAATGCCCTAATAAATAGGACTTTTCATAGTACATGCATCAGAAATAATACGATGGCTGTGTATGATAAACTCCGAGGAAACCTACAAAATGAACAATGAATGTGTATATATGAACACACACACATACACACACACACACACACACACATACAGTCATTATTGCACATGAAGTCTGCCACAGATTCTAATGCTAGTGTACCTGCTACTCAGGTATCCTCAAAAGAAAGAGCATTGAAAAGTGCATGAACGTAAAACAAACTTAAATGTCTCTAAAGTTTGTGAAAATTCAGCTAGCCAGCAGCCTTATCTACCCAGCCTAACAATGTAACAAAAAACACACAAACGAAATAAAACTGCACGAAAAAGAACATAAGTTAGGCGTTGTCCTTGAGCTTGTCGAGAATCTTCAGCAGTTTACTGCTTGCCCAGCAACGTGGAAAACTCTCTTCCTTGCGCAGCAAACTTTGAATTAGTCCCAATGTTTAGGCGAAAGCAGACGGGTAGGTAACATCCTTTATGTAATGTACGGTCAAACACAAGAAAAGTGTCTTTTCAAGCGTGCAGTCATCTTTCAGGGTAACACGTTCGTCCTCAGCACAAAAAATAAGCTTTGTTGCCAAGCTCCAAACAATCATGGGCCCTGGCAACCCATGGACACCTGCAAGATACTGGAAAAAAGTAATAAAAACTAATATATGTTTTATGTTCTGCACAGCACATCTTCATACAAAAAGCTATCAATTCAGAGGTAGTGGATGGATGAATGCCAGCACTAAAATATTGCAAGCTTTAGATGCAAAACTGTGCATTAATTGCGACTGTTATGGGCGTGATTTATGCCACAGTAAATAAAGCAGTTTCAGCCACCTCGATACGCAGCTATAGGTGTCACAGCTTGAAATTTTGCTAATGCATTCAAAGCAGCCACAAGTACAATGTCAGATCTCACAAGTGTATAAGCAAGCGTTTCTTTGTGTTTCGCACGCAATGTTCATATCATGTATCTGTTCCATGAAAATGGGTAAAAACAGCAGCCAAATGAGTGTACTGAGACCATAAGTTACGGAAAGCAGAGCCTTGGCTTGCTTCAATAGTAGGCTGAAATGGAGGCCGGAAGCCACCCCTCAATGATGACATATCACAGGTGGTGACAGATGACATGTGTGTTGGGCATGTCCTTTTGCACTAAACTTGAGTGCTGTAGTGTCACGCTCACAGGGCAAACCTGGAAATACCTGGTTTCTGTTTCTGTTGGGAAATGGAAGTACCACAGGACAACCAAAAGGGCCCGAGTGGATTGCCTTCATTGACTTACATGATTGCTTATGTGTGTACGCCTTTGTGCATACAGATGTACTTGAACTATCCTAAACTATTTTAAACAAAGGAATTGACTGGGCCCTATTTAATGGCAGAAAAGGAACTCTGCTACAAACAAGGTGGTCGCCGCGACAGAGTCCACATTGAAAAAAATTAGGGTCATGTCCACACTAGGATACACAGCAGTTTCCAGTCATCAGATAAGGTGGCTACGCATGTAAGGTGGCTACGCATAGGCTAGTATCAATATTCTTTGCAGCACCAAGGAAACAACCTTCAATCTACATGGTTGTTCTAATACTAAAATTTGACATATAATCTTTCGTTGAGTGAATGATACAAATTACATGCAAAGTCAATGTCACAGTACTTTAGCAGACTCAAAGGGCCCACTTTGTGCACAGAGATGCATGCAGTGAATGGTGCTGTTGTATATAGACTAATATCACAACTTTGCAGGTCCTTTCGGCTGTCAACCCACACGTCTGAGAGTGGTGCCACCACCTGCTTCTTGAATAGTCTTTCTTTCATTGAAATTAAAGCTCTCTTGCAGAAAAACATTCTTGTATTCAAAAGTATTTTGTGTTTGCATATAGCATAATTTGGCATAAAATTACCCTGAATATCTCCTTTCAACGTGGTCTTGACAAACATGTTTTTGTCGTCTGGTCCGACATAGAATAGCTTTCTTTTTTTTAAATGCGAAGCATTTCTTAGCGAACTTCTGCGACTTTGAGCGTATCTATCTATCTAGCCGCCTACGACTTTGTGCTCTCCTGGTCGCTTGGTTAATCGAATGTACACCAAAATTGGTATGGCGTAACATGAAAGTATGACGAATATAAATTACAAGTCATAACATAATAATCATGACACGCATGTTATGTACAGCATGATTTACATGCCACGCTCATGGTGCGCTGGTGGCCGTTTCGCTAGGTTGATATACACCAACTAGGTTGTTTACGATGCTGGAACTGATTCCGTTGTCGAGCTGAATTCGTAGCGCTCACCGCAGTTACCCATGTCTTTTGCGCACCTCCCTTTGAGGGCCGCCACGCGCGCTACCCCTCCCTCAAGAGATAAATCGATATCGGTTTTACTAACAAATATACGAAGCTATTTGCCAAAGAAAGACGCTGTTGAAGCTATATTGGATGAAACCGCACCGATATCGCCATCTTTACTGAAACTTGGCTCACAAGTGATATACGCAATGATGAACTTTTGCAAGATAAGCAATCTTTCTCTTTTTTTCGGCGTGACAGACTTGATCGCAGGGGAGGCGGCGTGATGGTTCTTGTTAAGGATACCCTGGTTTCTTCTCCCGTTGCAAAAATGTCTAAAAGCGAAATCCTTTGTGTGAGCATATCACTTGCTCATCGCACCACTATTATCATAGCCTGCTACCGACCACCTGATTCTGATCGCTCCTTCATTGACGACCTAAGCAGCACTCTACTTGATATGCAGAATCAGTTTCCCAGCGCAAACCTCATGGTTTGCGGTGATTTCAACTTTCCAGACATCGATTGGGTCAACATCACTGCACCTTCGCGTCATTCCAGAGATTTTTTGCATCTTATTCTCTCTTTTAACCTTGCTCAAACTGTAGGAATTCCAACTCGTGGCAGTAACACTCTTGATTTGGTCCTTGTGTCAAATCCTGAGAAAATTCAATCATTGTCATCCATCGATGGCCTTAGCGATCATAAGTTGGTAATTTTCAGCCTTGCAGTTTCCATTCCTCCACGACAACTTTCAGTAAAGTACATTCGTGACTACAAAAAAGCAGATTTTTCCCGAATCAATGAGGAAATGGCCATATTTTTTCAACACTTTGAACAATCAGCTCCTAACAGGACTATCGATGAAAACTGGTCTTCGTATAAAGCAAAACTTATCTCGCTAGTAGAATCATATGTACCCTTAGTTTGCATTCGCCGTGATGCCGGGAAACCGTGGTTTACAAACTCATTAAGAAAACTGTGCAATAAAAAAAAGCGATTATTCAGGGAAGCCAAGAACTCCTGTCACTAATCCCGTTAATGGGGACGGCAATCGCCGGGCGGATTCTAAGGGCTGGCGTCAAGGCCCTCCGAAAACGCACCACGAAAGCGCGGACAATTTAGAGTTGGTCCTTTGGTGCGCCAGCGAACGCCGGTTGTGGTCCAAAGACCGAGTCAGAGCCGAGAGTCGATAACACAAACGAAAACGAAATATATTCTCAGTTAAGGCAATACAAATAATACAAACACATGCACACTCGGCTGGTACCAGTTACAACTTCACAATATAATTCAGATGGTGTTTACACAACGGGAGCTAACAAACAGATCACACGCGACGAATGCAATCGCATGCATTACAACTATTCAACGACAGTTAAAGTCCTGAATAGATAATGGCGTATCCAGTCCACAATACTTGGACGGTAATCGAATGCTTCTCTTCAAGGAAACACTCACGCCAGCTCCAGCGTTGATCGTCGTAGCTCAACCGTCGTCGTGACTTGTCACGGATCACACGGCGTCGTCATCCAATTCTTCCAAATTGACGATCGGCCGACCGCACACCATCATAAACACGTCTTCTTTGGCTAACGGAGCCACACTTCGCATAACTTCACCATCACCGGGCCGACTGACTCACTCCTGTCTCGACTGCACTACTACTCGACTCTCGTCGTTTGCACGCTTTTATCCCTTCTTCCCCGCTTTCTAGAAGCGTCGGGAGAGTTCTTCCGCGTGCAGTACAGCCGAGGCTACAGAAGGGGCGAGAGCTTTCTCGTAGGTTCGAATCGCGGCGGCATCGCTCTCGGATGCGTCACCCTTTCCTTCTAGAAAGATCCAGGCTTTGCCGGGCGTTCGGTCGTGTTGACTGCGTCTGGCTCGAGTGGGTGAGGAGGATGCGGCGCGCCGGCGTCTTTTG
Organism: Rhipicephalus sanguineus; assembly: GCF_013339695.2. Classification (NCBI taxonomy): domain Eukaryota; kingdom Metazoa; phylum Arthropoda; class Arachnida; order Ixodida; family Ixodidae; genus Rhipicephalus; species Rhipicephalus sanguineus. The sequence goes on from NC_051184.2 coordinate 100,342,593, forward strand.
ATGCTTGTTTTTTCGTCCTTCGCGCTTCTTGGGCGCGCGGGCGCGCCATTCTGTCGCGCAGCTGCTTGAAAGCGGCTGCGCGCGCGCTTTATAAAACGCTAATTTGTGACAACTCTGCTTCAGCATTAAAATGGGAAAAGTATTTCGAGTGTCTGTGTAATTATACTAAATTGCTGAGGAGCACTAAACGGCACTTCTACAACAAAGACATACTGGACATCCTTCGAACTAATCCAAAAAAATTTTGGACTTATTAACTCCCAACCACAGTGGCTCGCATAACATCTCTTTATTAAATCAAGATGGTTCTGTCGTTCCGAAGGAGTTTCGTTCTGACGTTATGAATGCCTACTTCACCTCAGTTTTCACCTATGAACCGGTTGCAAATATTCCTGTTCCGCTGAATCCCAATTTTCCTCAAATGCTACCAGTTAATATTTCAGCAGAAGGAATCTGCAAGCTGATTGATAACTTAAAGATATCTAGTGCCCCTGGGCCTGACAACATATCTGCTAAAATTCTTAAAGGCACAAAAGTAATATCTAGTCGCGTCCTACAAATCATTTTCACGCAGTCTATTTCCAGCAGCCAAATCCCGTCTGAGTGGAAGGTTAGCAGAGTTGTACCAGTCTTCAAGGCAGGAAGCCGCTCCAATACATCTAATTACCGTCCCATCTCGCTAACCTGTATTGCATGCAAATTTATTGAGCATATAATTTACTCCCACCTGGCAAAACACCTGGACAATAATTCATTTTTCTTCCCGAACCAACACGGATTTCGATCCGGCTTTTCGTGTGAATCTCAACTTGTTGAATTCTCGACTGACTTGCACTTAAACCTAGACTCATCCTTTGCAACCGATGTCATTTACCTCGATTTTTCTAAGGCTTTTGACCACGTTCCTCACCAGCGTCTCATGACTAAACTGTCTTGCCTTTCAATTTATCCGCTGATATTGTCATGGATTCACTGCTTTTTAACTGATCGCTCCCAGTACACCGTCATCGAAGGCCATCCATCTGCCGCCACTAACGTTATCTCCGGAGTCCCACAGGGCTCTGTCCTTGGCCCGCTTCTATTCCTAATCTTCATCAATGATCTTCCTGCTCAAATTTCATCAACCATTCGTTTGTTCGTGGATGATTGCTTTCTCTACCGGCGTATCTCTACTATTAACGATCAGGAATTGCTGCAGGATGACTTAACCTTAATTCAAAACTGGTGCTCGACGTGGCTCATGCAGTTAAACGTTTCAAAATGTAAGTTCATGCACGTGTCCCGTAAGAAATCTAATCTACACTTCCCATACACGATAAACAATACCGCTCTACAACAGGTGGAATCTTATAGGTATCTCGGCGTAGAGATAACAGATAATCTAAATTGGTCTAAGCACATCACGTCACTTTCTGCAAGCGTTTCTAGATCACTAGGTTTCATCAGACGATCACTCACATTTGCTTCGCCCACAGTTAAACTAATGGCATACGAAACTTTTATACGCACCAAACTTGAATACGCATCCCCTATCTGGAACCCCCATCAAGAGTACCTAATCGAGGCGTTGCAGGCAATACAAAATCGAGCTGCTCGTTTTATAACTTCCAAATATGATTCTAGATTGAGCGTCACTAACATCAAGAGTTCGATTGGTCTAACCCCTTTGGCATCTCGTCGCAAAATAGCAAGTCTTTGCCTTTTCCATAAGCTGTATTATAACTTTCCTCATTTACGCGAGAGCCTAATCCTGCCGCCCATGAGATCATCAGGACGTCTGTTTAATTGTCACAGTGTTCAACGCATTCATGGTTCAACTAACGCCTTCAACAAATCATTTCTACCGACTGCCATATCGGATTGGAATGTACTTCCTGACGGTATTGTTAGTGAGGTGAACTGTGTGAAATTTAAAGATTTATTGTTACAGCACCACTGTCAGGAGGACGAGTAGTGGCTCTGTTCTTTGCGCGTTTATACCTGCCTTCCCATTTTCATGTTATGTTTTTATTGTTTTTCTTGCTTTTTCCCCCTTACTGTATTTTTTCATGTTTTTCCAACAGTATTTATGTCATGTAACCTTGTGACCCGTGGTTACCTATTGTTACCCCCCCCTTATGTAATGCCCCATGAGGGGCCCTAAGGGTAAATAAACGATGATGATGATGATGATGAAAATTGGTATCTTGTGACGTCAATGTGTGAAGAACATAAATGACACGAGTTTACATGAAAATCATGACAGGCGTGTCATGTACAGCATGACTTACGTGCCACGCTCACGGTGTGCTGGCGGGCGTTTCGCTAGCTTTATATACACCAAAATTGGTATCTTGCGACGTGACTGTAACGAACTTAAATACCACGAGTTAACATGAAAATCATGACACGCATGTCATGTACAGCATGACTTACGTGCCACGCTCATGGGGCGCTGGTGGCCGTTTCGCTAGCTTGATCTACCCCGAAATTGGTAATGCATGACGTGACTGTGTGACGAACATAAAAACACGAATTAACATGAAAATCATGACACGCATGTCACGTACAGCATGACTTACGTGCCACGCTCATGGGGCGCTGGCGGCCGTTTCGCTAGCTTGATCTACCCCGAAATTGGTATTGCGTGACGTGACTGCGTGACGAACATGAAAACGCGAGTTAATATGAAAATCATGACACGCATGTCATGTACAACATGACTTACGTGCCACGCTCATGGGGCGCTTGCGGCCATTTCGCTAGCTTGATGTATCCCGAAATTGGTATTGCGCGACGTGACTGTGTGACGAACATAAAAACACGAGTTAACATGAAAATCATTACACGCATGTCATGTACAGCATGACTTACGTGCCACGCTCATGGTGCGCTGGCGGCCGTTTCGCTAGCTTGATATACACCACAATTGGTATCTTCCGACGTGACTGTGCGACTAATATAAATAACAGGAGTTAACATGAAAGTCATGACACGCATGTCATGTAGAGCATGACTTACGTGCCACGCTCATGGTGCGCTGGCGGCCGTTTCGCTAGCTTGATATACACCACAATTGGTATCTTCCGACGTGACTGTGCGACTAATATAAATAACAGGAGTTAACATGAAAATTATGACACGCATGTCATGTACAGCATGACTCACGTACCACGCTCTTGGTGCGCTGGCGGCCGTTTCGCTAGCTTGATCTACCCGGAAGTTGGTATTGCGCGGCGTTACTGTGTAACGAACATACATAATATTAGTTAACATGAAAACCATGACACGCATTTTCCTTAGTGACATACAGGACGATGTATGCAGCTCTTTTCTGCCTACTTCGCATTACATCGATTCCCACAATGCGTGGGATCTGCCGTCTTTTTTAATTTCATATGCTGCGCCGAAAATTGCTGCATAACTGTGACAAAATTGTCGTGCGAAAGAAAATTCTTCAGCGGAATGAGCTATCTATAGACTTAATTGTAATTTATCAACTCTCCACCAGAAACAAGTATCTAAGTTATATCTCTTGCAGTACCTAAACGTAGATAAATAGTTACATTGTTTACGAACGTTTTACGATAGTCATGCACGTAAAGTAAAGTAAAGTAAACTTTATTTGGGCATAACACATACAGGGTTTGCCCGCGAGGCAAGGCAAAAGGAGGACTTAAACCCCCTGACTAGGCCTTACCTCGCTGGGGCAGCAGAGACAGCGGATTCGAAAGTTCCCATTTCTCTAGAACATGATCAATTAACAAGAGCATAATCACCAGTACAGTAAGAACACGATCACTATTTACAGTAATAATATAATGACAGTAATGACATAGTAGAGGAACATAATCACTAATGCAGTAATAACAACAAGAACATAATGAATAATGCAGTGACCAGTAATGCTCGCTAACAGTAACACTTAGTACCATTACTAATGCAGTAACCAAACATATGAACATTTATACAACAGAGAGAGAGAAGCAACTTTATTAAAGTGAAAATATTTTCACAGAGGGATGGCGGTCAGGCCGTGCCTGGCGGCCACCTCCTCGGCTCGTTGTATGGCCCGGAGCTGTACTTCGAGGCTCGTACAGCGGAGTACACTTTCCCACGCCTCGGGCGAGGGAGTGGTCAGGAGATCAGGCGGGGGTGGATCCTCGCTGCAGTCCCATAATATGTGAGAGAGGGAGGCGACGGAGCCACACTGCGAGCAGTGTGGACTGAACAGATCGGGGTAAATGTGTGTGTACACCTGTGGGCACGGGAAGGAGTTCGTTTGGAGGCGACGCCACGCGATCTCTTGTGGTTTCGTGAGTTTGGGATGCGGCGGCGCTATCGTTCGACGCCCGAGGCGATAGTGCTGGGCTATTTCGTGATAGGAGGTCAGGGGCTCGCCGAGGTCCTCGGGGTTCGTGGCGCGGCCCACCACTCGGTTGACGAATTCTCGAGCTTGTCGGTGGGCGGCCTCGTTCCTCGGGTTTCCCGCGTGCGCAGGGACCCAGATGAGAGATATGGGAGGTGGATCGTCGTCTTCGAAGTGGGCGAGGGACTGAAGGAGCCTTAAGGTACCGGGAGCAACGGTACCGCGAGCGAAATGGGAGATCGCGGTTTTCGAGTCACTGAGAATCGTGGTGAACCCGGAGGTCACCGCGAGAGCTATGGCCGCTTCCTCGGCTTCGGCAGGGTGGAGGGCACGGATGGAGCCGGCTACTCGTAAGACTGCGTTGGTGTCGTGTGGGGTGCGAGTAGCCATTACGCTGAGTGCGTACGCGCTTGGTTCAGAGGGGTAGCGTGCCGCGTCCACGTAGGCCGCATCGGGCCGCGAGGCGTAGGCGTCGTTTAAGGCTTGGGCTCGTGCTCGCCGTCTACCGTCGTGATGTCCAGCAAGCATATTTTTCGGCAGTGGCTTGATGCAAAAACGTCGACGTAAAGGCGGCGGTATTGAGGCCGGGTCTGCGCCCGATGGCGAGGCGGTGAGGCCGATGCGAGCGAGTATCCAGCGGTCGGTCTTGCTGCCGCGAAGTCGCTGGGTTTGTGCTGTACGGTGTGCTTCGATGAGTTCGTCGACGGTGTTGTGGATGCCAAGGCTGATGACATTCGATGTAGAAGTCGTACGGACGAGGCCAAGAGCCGTCTTGTACACTTTGCGGATGAGTCGGTCGACTCTGTCCCTCTCGGATCCCAGTAGGCGAAGATAGGGCAGCGCGTACGTGAGACGAGAGATGACGAAGGCGTGGATAAGCTGGAGCAGGTCTTTTTCTTTCATTCCTTGCTTTCGAGCCGACACGCGAACAATGAGGCGGGTCGTTTGAGTAACGTTGACGGTGAGGCGTTCTAGTGCGATGGTGTTGCGTTGATTCGACTGAACGAATAGGCCTAAAATGCGGATGTGGTCAACGTGTGGTACGGCTACACCGTTGACATAGACGTGGATGGCCGGTAGGGGAGGAGACTTATTCCTACGGCGGTCGGGAGGGCGAAGCAGTAAGAGCTCCGACTTGCTCTCCGAGCACGTGAGGCCCGCCTGCGTCGCGTGGCTAACGACGGCGTCGGCCGCACGTTGGAGGGTCTCCTCGATCTGTCCGTCTGAGCCCGTAGTCGTCCACAGCGTGACGTCGTCGGCGTAGATGGTATGGCGGAGACACGGGATCCGATCGATTGAAGAAGGGAGCGTGCGCATGGCAAGGTTAAATAGGAATCGAGACAAAACTGCTCCTTGAGGGGTGCCTCTGTCTCCGTGTGTGAGGCGTTTAGAGGTGCAGCCACCGGCCAACGAAAATTCGATGGTGCGGTTAGAGAGGAAGTCGCATACGTAGTTGTACGTCCGCTCGCCCGGGTCAATGGCGGCAAGGTTGGAGGCGATGGCCGTGTGTCGCACCGAGTCGAAGGCCTTGTGAAGATCAAGACCGAGCACGGCGCGAGTGCCGGCTTTCGGCGGGGTCCGAAGGAGGTCGTGGTGTATCTGCACGAGCGCGTCTTGCGTAGATAGGTGGGCGCGGAAGCCGAGCATCGTGGGAGGGAAGAGGTCGTTTTCTTCAGCGTAGGTCTGTAATCTGGCTAGGACAACGTGTTCTCTCAGCTTGCCAAGACAAGAGGTGAGCGATATGGGGCGCAAGTTGGTGATGTCCATCTTGTTGCCTGGCTTGGGGATAAATACGAGCTTCGCGTGCCTCCACTCTTGCGGTATGTGGCCCGAACGCCAGCACTCGTTCGCGTACTGCGTGAGCGCAGCCACCGATTTAGCGTCCAGGTTTCGAAGGGACTTGTTGCTTACGCCGTCAGGACCAGGCGCCGAGGTTGTGCGTAGCTTCAGCATGGCCGCGTAGATTTCCGCCTCCGTAATATCTTCGTCGAGTTGGGGGTTCGGTTTGCCGCTGTACGGGGGCAATTTCTCCGGCGGCGCGTCTGGCGAGGCGAGGCTCACGTAACGAAGAGCTAGCTCGTCGAGCAGCTCGGAGTCCGTGCCAGGGTAGCGATGTAGGAGCCGTTGCAGCTGTTTTTGTGCAGACAATTTTGACGAGCAGGGATCGAGCAATTGCCGCAGTAGGTGCCACGTTCTCTTGGAGCTCATCTGCCCATTGAGGCCGTCACACAGCTGGCCCCATTGCTGTTGCGCGAGGGCGAGCCTGTGGTTTTCGATTTCGCGCGCTAGAGTCTCGAGGCGGCGGCGTAGCTTCTTGTTGTGACGCTGCCGTCGCCACCTGCGCAAGAGGCCAGCGTGTGCGTCCCACATGTGGAGGAGGCGAGAGTCGGTTGTGTGCAAGTCGGCGGTGGTCTCCACCTCGCGGGTTGTGGCTTGCACGTGCTCTTGTAATGAGGTGATCCATTCGTTGATGTCGGTAATGGTGTCGGAGGCTCTTTCTACACGCAACTTGCGGAATTTCGGCCACTCGGTAATGCGAGCCGTGGGTTTCGGCTTCTTACTTAGGCGCGTCTCGATTGTGATCGCGAGGATGTTGTGGTCGCTGCCTGCCAAGAGTCCCGTATTGTCCCAAGTAGCGCGCGTCACGTTCTTGCACAGCGGGAGGTCTGGCGAGGTGTCACGGCACACACTGTTGCCTATGCGTGTAGGCGGCTGCTGCGGGTCGTTAAGCAGGGTGAGGCGAAGGTCTTGTACTAGCGACCAGAGCTTTCTGCCTTTCGGGTCCGTGTGCACGTAACCCCAGTCGGGATGCCGTGTGTTAAAGTCGCCGAGCAAGAGCAGCTGCGCGTCACCGACGAGAGCGATCGTCTCACTGAAGAGGTGGGAGAAGTCTGCCGCTTTCTCACGTGGGGAACTGTACACATTCAGGACGAACAGCGACCTGTCTGTGCGCTTGCGAGGGAGAATCTCAACGAGCGTGTGCTGAATGCCCGTGGCTTCTATTTCGTGCTGCACGGCCGTGAGGCCGTTGTGAACGAGCGTAGATGTGCAGGGGGAAGCGTGCGAACCGAGCTGATGGTAGGCCGCGTAACCGGGGAGAGTGGAGGGGGTGGATGTCTCTTGCAGGGCGATAACATCCGGGGCCGGTTCCGTCGCCTGTGGATCAGCTTGCAGTTTCTGTACGAGCTGCTGCAGGTGGCTCCGTTTCTTACGGTACCCCCTGCAGTTCCACTGCCACACGGTCAGTGTAGGACGCGCCATGATTAAGCCGTTCCGGGTTTGGGGCCCGCCTGCAGCGTGGCAGGTTGGCCGAACGTGGTGGAACGCTGGCGGCGCTCGAGGCGCGCGTTGATTTCGGCTGTGGTGGCCTCCGTGTAATTTTTGAGGGTGTTTAGTGAAGTATTGGTGGCCTCCGTATAACTCTTGAGGGCGTTCAATGAGCTGTTCGTGTCCGCAATGGCCTGTTGCAGAGTGTTGAAACGGGCTTCGAAAATGGCGTCTAGGGTCGTGAGAGCCGCGGATACTGCCTTCGAGACCACCGCGGCGATATCTATTTTCGCATGAAGCGACGCGGTAGACGTGTTTGCTTTACGCTTACCCGCGGGCTGCGATTGCGGCTGGGACGGCGGAGAGGTAGCTTCCATCGGTTGCTGCGCGGTTGCGGGTGGTTGCGCAATGGTTCTGTCTAGCTTTGCTTCTAATGATTGGATGTAGTCTGTAAGGTTTCCTATTTGGGACATTAATTTAGAGATCTGAGACTGCTGCGAGGACAGTTGTGCCTTAAGAGAGGAGTTCTCCCTGACCAGCTCCCTCACCTGTGCATCTGGCGACGACGCCGGCGACGCTTTGAGCGACTCCGGGGGTCCTTGGGCCCAGGCGAGCTTCTTGGGACCGGGCGTGGACGAAGACGGTGACGATCCCTGGGATGAATTCGGCGAGCAGGGGAGGGGCGACGAGGGCGAGTTGAAGCGGCTGGTCGAACGGGACCGTGATCGGGACCGCGTTCGGGACCTTGATCGGTACCGGCGACGGGTGTGGGATCTGGAGCGGCTGGTTTGTTCCTGCTGCTGCGGCTGGCCGGGAGGCGGGAGCGACCGCTCTTGTGACGGTAAGCGACTGTTGCGGAGGATCGACGGCTGCTGCTGTGGTGGCTCCTGGTTGTGTGCTTGCTTCGGCGCGTTGTCGGATGGGATGGGCTTCTTAATAAAACGATATTTGCAGTTCGAACTGTTCGTTGCCTGACCGCCATTACAAACGATACAGCGGACAAGGCACGTCGGTTGTGTACCCTGTGGGGTCGCCGGGTGGTCCTGGCCACAACGGGAGCAGCGGTTGCGTTTTGGATGGGGGCAAACGTCAGCTCGGTGGCCGACCTTGCGACAGTTGAAACAAGCTTCTACTCTTGGGTAGAAGGGGTAGAGGCGAATGTAGACGCCGTGATAGAGTATCCATCGGGGCAAACAGTCTCCAAGCATGGTGACGAGTACGTGGTTGGTCCTTCCCATGCGGCGGCCGCCCACGACAGGCATGCTTGGGTTGCTCTCTTGCAAGTCCTTCAGGATTTCATCATCAGTGAAGCTGTCGTAGGCATTGAACGCGTAAACGTGAAATTCGATGGTCCGGTCTCCTATCTGCAAGGACGGGATGCGAAGGTAGGCTTGTGCTCGGACGGAGTCTGGCACACTGATGGTGAAGGCGTTGTTTGTGGGGTGAACACGTAGTTTATCGCGGGATGCTGGTGGCTGGTCCGGTAACGACGCGGCCTTCAGCAGGGCTTCGTACAGTTGCCATGGCGGCAGCTTGGTAAGGTCGACGGGAGTCTTTGGCCGTCCCACGATGTGTATGGTGTCAGCTGGCATCCTAGGTAGTGGTCCGCGTTTTCGCTGGGGCGGCGGGCGCGGTTTCATGTCGTTTCGTGTAGCCGTCGCTTGCTGGGCGGCGTTCTTGGACGGCGTGGCCTGGCGGAGCTCGAGCCGTCGCTTCTCCTGGGCGCGAAAACCGGGCGACGGCTGCCAGGAGCCGTCCGACCATTCTTCTGCCGAAATCGTGTGTCCTTCAACCACGCACTCCATGCCGGTGGCGACCGGCCGCGGCAGGGGCGCGGGGTGGAACGCTAAAGCACTTGCAAGAGGCCACGAAATGGCCTAAAATCGAAGAAAATTGCGCCAAACTGCCATTTATACAACACATCAACTTCCGAAGCAAGAAACATGTTCATTATTAGATGTTTAAATTCATGAATTGTTGTACAATTTCTGGTTATTTCAACAACATTAGGATACATATTACATAAAGACATTGTTTCATACTCAATGGTTTGCATACCATAGTTTGTCCTGGCCTTTTTTATTACTACTGATGTGTGGTGTAAACTGTATCCTGTGTCTCGAGTGAGGTACCGATTTGAAAATGTCTCAAAGTTGCTGGAAACATCTTTAAACAGCCGAATGCAAATCTTCGCTCTGTAAGAGTTTCTAATGTTAAGAATATTGTAGCGCATCATTAATTTAGAAGACCCTATGTATTCATTTGAAGAGTTAAGCAAACGAACAGCTCGACGTTGTAGTACTGCCAGTTTTTCTATGTCGGTTTTGTTTCCGTTCCCCCATCCTAATAAGCCATAGCTAAGGTGCGAATGTACAAGTGAAAAGTACAGTTGTCTGACGAGCTTGACGTACAATGCTGAATCCGTTTTTGAGCAATATGAGAGATAGATCCGCTTTAGGTGCACAATTGTAGATGGTGCTTGATATTGTTCTTGATTCGCAAACCACATAATAGTGAGCAACAGTGTTTCGCTTTCTGACAATTTGCGACCTTCATGCATTTCGAAGAAAAGGTCCGAGCAAGAGGCTCTACCGATGCGCCTTTCACAGGTCTATAGAGATTCGTTAGGAGCGGTGCTATGTTTCTAACAGCACAACGCAAAATTGGGAGCATCGAAATAAACTCACCCAGTCGTGCATGGTTCACGAGGCAGTGCCCGCAGTAGGAGCACCAGGCAACTTGATGTGGCACGCCTGGTTCCCCTGGCTGGCGGCTGTACGCGAGCAATCCAATCTGATGCACTCACACTCACATGGTACTCACACGTGCCATCATAACTGCACGCTCTTCTCTGAATGCCTTTGACGTCGGTCGAGGTGTACATCCCACGCTGCAGGGCCTGATCGGCACTGCCGAAACTTTGAAGCACGCAAGACGATCGCGGGACCGAATTCTCAACGAAAAACAGAGAGACCACGCAAGGAGCGGGCGCAAAAGAGACAGACACCACTCGACGCGCATGGGATAGAGAACTGTAGGGGGAATAAGACGGCAGCGTGAGCAGGGAGAGAACGCGATCAAAGGTTAAAACTTCCTTCGCACGTTGAGTTTGTAGACGTCGCGGGCGTTGTTTGCGTGATAATTTTGCGTATTCACGAGTAAACAGAAACAAAGGCACGTCTACAATACGAACTTTTATACTTTAAACAAAAACGTTGCGAGGCGAACGAGGCGACTGACGTAACTAGGCACGGCCGCTGCTAGCCGCTGTCTTTCCAACGCACGTGGTTCGTACGAAATCAGATACGATCGGAGAAGGTCAGAGAGGCGCTGGCTTTATCTCGAGATCACCGGCCGCATTCGGCGCCAACACAGGAAACACTACACGACGTCAACGTGGACTTCGAGCCTTGAGCACGCTCGCTCGCCGCTGTTGATATATGAGTTTCTCTCTAGCTTCTCGCCGCGGCGCCGATCTCAATTTCCGGCATAAAACAACAGGCCCTGTATAAGCGGTGCGTCCGCTCGAGACATTTTTGCGTCAATAAGCACCGGGCCCCATATAGGCGTTGCGTCTGCTCACGGCCGCATATAGCGGGCCCAGCCCGTCACCGCAGAATTTGTCACGCTTAATGGCGGTTGAAGGGCCGCTTATATGGAGTACCTTGTGGTGGAATAAAAATGGGCCGTTTATGTGCCGGACGTTTTACGGGACTTGAATAAGAGTGTACTGCAACGCACCGCTGTGTTTTGATTCGCAATGTTTTCTAACCGAATGTTTCAGATCGAAATTGATGCATGAAGGCTTCCGATCAGTTAGTAAACATAACCGGCGCACTATTTTGCCTGCATACGCACATGTAACGTTTTCTTTTTGTAGCAGCACATTGGATCAGCCTGGTAAATACCGACTGAAGCAAAGAAATCTTTCCATGAACGTTCTGTGGTGGTTACAACGTAAGATAGAAATTGTCATTCCAATAGGACACTGGTACTACTGACCTAAACCTCTGTAAAAAAGTCGTGCGAGATGGTTTCATTCTATGAGTGTGGTCATTCTCTCTGGTAATGCAGCTGCTATATGTTTTAGAAAATAATTTTCTCGTTTCGTTCTGTTTCTCGTTTGGCTGATCAGTGCTCATCTCAGAATCCCTGGCAAAATTTGCCGGAAGCAAAGGCTTCCTATCCAGAACCAGCGACACAGTTGTATATCTACACCACAAAATCAGCTATGTACATCATCCTGCTTCATATACATGAAGCTAAGTAACAACTTAGATAAAAGACATGAACCGTGAGTGGCGGTCGTCCAGGTCGTTTTACACCATCTAGTGTGAGTATTGTAGCTTTTGTAGATGAGGAGAAGGAATGGCATGACTCCCCAGGATATCGAAGGGGGTTGTTTGACATAGCAAGTGTGGAGATTACGCGAACGAGGCGGCTCCATTGGCAATAGCTGCGGACCTTGAATCCATGTGTTGGAGTAGTAGTTACTCGAAGTAGTTTACGTTATTCTTAAACTACCTTCACTGTCCCCACAGCAGTGGGGTCATTAGAGATCACTAGAACCTTGCTTCCACGTTGACGAAGTAACTCTAAAACGCTCGCACGTTTAAAGGGCCCCTTACATGTTCGGAGAATTTTAACGCGATAGCGTTATAGAGCGCGTTTCGCAGAAATTCCGGTGACGGCGTCGATGGTTGTGAGCGAAAAATCATCATCTTGTCCGTGACCGAAAAGTCGAAAGAGATACAAATAAAAACAAAATTCGCCAGATCCCGGTTGCAGATATATAATAAGTGACTCACAGGCGGCGGTCAAAAATTATGCACAAGGCAGAATTTCACCAGACGCCGCGGCTATCCTCAAAGCGAACGCGAATTATATCACCCCTGAAGAGACGGAAGAACGAAACATTATATGGTTCCATAATATTTTAGAGCAGCGCAAAAGACGGGACAAAGGACAAGAAGTTCACAGACGAGCGCTTACTCGCAACTGGCAGATTTATTAGAAGGACCAAGGAAAAGAAAACATACAGAAGGTGACCCAAGTGATCTTTGTTATCGCCGTCACGTGGGATCATACTAACATGCGCAAGGGCAAGAAAACCAAAAGAACCAAGAAATAGCGATAGGTAAAACTCTACCGTCATAATACCAGATAGGCAGCAGCAAGGTAAGCCAACAAAACCAGAAAAACAAAAACACAAAAGCCAAAAGCGTCTATCTACCCCGCCTCCAAAAAACTAATTTCGGTTCGCGATAGCGCCACTGAAGGAGAGCTGATGCAACTCTCCCCAGCATTCTTAATGAAGAATGCTTCCATAACCTCACGCGCCACATCATCTCTGTGAATCATCTCTGTCTGTGAACTTCTTGTCCTTTGTCCCGTCTTTTGCGCTGCTCTAAAATATTATGGAACCTTACCAACTAGCCCAACTGTCGACCTTGCTATTATATGGTTCACGGCTCATACGTTCCCCCACACCCCCGTACCCAACCTCAATGGAGAGGTCCATCGCGTAGCGCGATGTCTCACGTTCCGCGCTCGTGTAGAAAGGTCCTCTCCAGGGGATGGAAATCCAGTGGAGGGCCGGACAGAGAGGGACAGAATGACTAGATACTGTGACATTACAAAATTTTATCAAAAATCCAGGTGTATTCACCCACCCCCAAGCCCCAAACTCGACAGGGCCCAAACGGTCGATTGGAGGCAATTACAAACCCAGACCTTCCCCAACCCCGTTAAGCTCAGGAGGATATACCCAGACGTCTATTCAGACGATAACTGCAAATTATGCGGCTGGACTCACGCATCCCTTAGGCACATTCTCTGGGAATGCGCGGTTGTAGGCGAAGAAAATGCAGTCTCCCCAGATGAGGCTGCAGCGCGGTGGACGGCCGCGCTCGCAGCTCAAACCTGCAAGATCAATTGTGGGCCATCCAGCAAGCCCGTGAGGCGGCGCGGAGACAGGGTCTCCGGTCCTCCTCGGAGGCGGCCTAGGCCCAGGCCACGAACTTGCCGGAGTTTTTAATAAAGCTGCTACCACCACCATCAGATCCCACGTACCGTGGGAATCGATGTTATCCGAAGCATGCGCGGGATGGTGACTGTGGCGTAATTTTTCACATTGAGCGAAACGTTACGGAATGACGCTAGATAAATGTAGAAGTGGTATACGCACACTCATATGTTGAAGAGTCGCATATGTATTATATAACCAGTTGTTTACAGTTGCGTAACGATGCCAACAGCAACACGGGCGTTACCAACACCAGACGGGGTTAGCTGATATGTAGTGCTTATATTCTTCAATACTGGATAGCGCGAATCCAAACAGGACAAAGAAGGAACACAGATGAACAGGGCAGGCGTTACTCGCAACTAAGCTTCGTTTAGGAAAGTTTCCCTAGATACATGGTACGCAACCGAGTGGCACGCGCAGGCGCACTGCACGTACGTTACAGTCACAGTTGCAGTTGTTACAGTTGCGTTACAGTTGTTACGTTTATACTTGTGCGTTATGACGGAGAACGCACGCACGTTTCACAAACCTGTGTGTATGTGTAGGAGGGTTCTTGAGAATCATTTAACAAGGTTACAACCAATCACCGTGATCACTGAGCACCAGCAGCTGCACCGGACTTGTTATTTTATCCGTTCGTGATCGCGGCTACGAGGGGTCTAGGTGTAGTGAAGTCCGAGGTATAGTGCAGATGATTGCAGTTGGGGACCACGTGGACGTGTGGATGGTAGTTGAGCGTCTTACAATGGTGTTCTGTCTTCAGCTCTGTCACTTTCCTTGCGTCGGTCGCGGTGGTGTAGCGGTTACGGTGCTCGGCTGCTGAACCGAAGGTCGCGGGTTCGCGGTAGAGACGTAGGGACAAAGAATGTCCCAACGTAGTAGTCGGTGCGTTGACATGGCTCCTCTAGGAGCCGTGTCAACGGCATGGTGTTGTTATTGGTGTTGCGACGTCGCCCACAGTAGCACGTGACACTGCCAAATTATTCGAGGAGACATATGTAATTTGTGCAAACTTTTGCTTGAATTGGTGAATTGGTGAAATAAGCCTATACGCAGCTTTTCTTTCAACGCGAACACAATGCCTAGCTGAATATAACGTCAGTGAAGGGAGGACGTGATGTCGGGTACACTGAGCACTTCATTGTGATAAACACAAACAGTAAAATTTCGCATATAGGACAAGTCTCACGCCTACAGGTGAATTCTTAGAGCGGTTTTTCTATAGGTAATTACAGAGATAATACACAAACATGAAGAGTACTTCTTCAGCCGTAAGTACATAGCATATTCACGCACCGAGAAGAAGCACTGGGGCCAGGATAGAAAGCTGGTCCACTTGAGTTGCGGATCGAGACTTCGCAGAGAGCATATTCTACAACTGTTTACCCCTCCTTAGGTAAACGCATCAGTTCTTGCCTTCTCGTATACTCTCAAAACATTTCCGTCTTGAAATAAAGCAATTGAAAACTAAGAATTCCAGTGATACAAACTACGCAGTCGCATGAAGCAAACGTAGTTTCGTCGTCTTGGCTGAGTGCAAGCTGCGATGCATTAGGCAGTTTTAGAACAGCGTATACGCGAAGTTAGCGTTTGCGGCCCGCTATTTCTCTCCCTTAACGGGAGCCCACAAGCGCTTAGCTTACGACGCGTGCGCATTTGCACAAAAAGCCAGCGCCAAGCTTTGCGTACGCTATTCTAAAATTGCCTATTGAGTCTCAGAAACGCGTATTTAAACTATGGCGAGTGATAAACAGGCAAAAAAAGCAAAACGCACTTTCATCACGCAGTCATGCCATAGACGCAACGGTTAAACTATGAGTAACAAGTGCTTTAATTTCACTGCTTCCACGAACAGCGATATTAAATGCAACATCATGCTGATCACGATTCAGTCACATTTAAAAAAAAACAGTAACTGTGTTGTCCAACGGCAACTCGTATATGTGTGGCTGCGAATGCACGCCGCATGCTCACCTTTAAATTTTCGGAACATGGAAGAATATTGCGGATCTCGGCCGGTCTTGAAGTATCCGTGCACCATTGCATGATGCGCGAATGGTGTGTGCCGTTAACCACCACGGTGGCAAGAGCGCACAACACGCAAACACCGCAAAAACTGCACACGCCCGCGCAAGCCCGCTTCATGCAAATGAACATGGTCGATTCCACGAAAGATCGAAAAAGGGTGTATATTTGATGTTTCCGATTTTCCTGATAATTTTGTATGTTGTGCACATATGATTGCACAGCACGAAATCGCAGTTCGTTTTCAAATAAAAATTTTTTTCAACACAGGAAAATTCGACAAGTGTCGCCGGTTGACGACGACCATTTTACGAAGAATGCGTTTTCGTAACTTCGGAACCATGCTGGCAGCTACTCAAGCTATATATTACAAATATCTTTCTTTTTGGCGGAAGTAGAAGTAAAGAGGAAATAGCTCTTATCATTTCATGGAATTCTGAGTAAATTATGTATTTTTAAAAATTCACGAAAAACGCTGCGTTTTTGAAAATCAGTCAAATTTGGGACGCTATGGCTACTTCTGTGAACATCTTAGCTTGTTCATATTTGCAGTATGAATAGGCCTTTATGTGAATAATGAACCTCTGCATTTTTATTTCTCTAATAATTTTCAAAGTAGTAAATTTTCATGCTTGAAACACCAAATAGAGAAAAGTGCTCCTCCATTCAAAAATCTATAATAAAAAAAACCCAATCTCATTTTGTTCAAAGTCCCCCAAAATGTTCTCAAAGGACTGCAGAATGATATTATCAAAAAACATGTTGCATCATTTTTATTACAACAAAAGCAGAAAATGTCAAACATTGTGTTTCCAGAGCGTGGTGGCTACTGCGCAAAGGACATCTCTAGTAACAAGAAAATACAGTAACACGTCTTTTTTCTTTCTGAGCTTCGCTAAACAACAGTAATGATCTATGGTCGGAAATTGGGAACTGTTTTGTAAAGAAAAAGACCGTTCCAATTAAATGCATTCGCGTGGTTTGCGACTTCACGCCAGTGTTAGACATCCCTCAGTCCACAGTATGCACTTTCAGTTGTAGCCTCCTTTTCTTTCATCTATTTCAGTTGAGTATAATTCATATCTTGAGTGCTAAAGAACGCATTCCCTCCATGCTTCTCTTATGATGATGTGCTGTGCCAGAATTGAGAGGTTGGTATAAAAGCCAAGGTCTCTTCATGAATGGAAATGAATTTCTGGAGAGCGGTCGCCAAGAGGTGTGGTTTTTGTTGGCCCAAATGTGTACGTTGTCAAACCTTATGTGATCAATGCAGAGTTTTAAAAGAATCGATTACGTGAAGATTGGTGGCAGCAGTTCTGGCCACGGACAAAACACGTTTTGTTTGCATTGCATCTGCTTTGTTTTGCATATCCTTCTTTCTCTTGAAGGAGTGCTGGCAGATCTGGTTTCCCTCTTGAATTGAGCGCGCATCCTGCTTCATGACCCTCCGCAAAGAGTCTCGATCCGATATCTTCTACGTAACGAAAATTCTGCTGCAGCGGAATTTTCTTTTTGTGCACCATGAGGCAGTCCGTACAAAATCTCGGCCCTGGCTATAACGCCTACCCATAGCCACCTTCAGAGCATAGGATAGTGATCGCATCAAAGTGAAGCACAATTTGGATGCTTAACTTCTATCTCAGGTGGTGTTTGACTGACTGGCACAGCCGTACTCGTTGCTGTCGTCTGTTCAGGCGGGAGTCCATCGCGCCGCCCTTTGCAGCTGTCCGCCTAACGCATGCTACTCCGTTTACACGAGTGCTTGTAGCGCGGGCCACACGATCCGCACGGTACGGATCCAGAGACCGGGCGGGAGAGCGACGAGCGGTGAAAAATGTATCGTGTAACCAACGCAATCGACACCCCAGCCTTTTCTCGTGCATAGCGACAAAGCCTGGCAAACAATGTGTGGCTGCTGTGCTTAGGTTGCACTGTGGTACGCGCCGTTCACCACTGCCGCCATTTGCGATTTCTGACATTCTTACAATGCATGATCGACTCAGCTACACATATTTCGCGTTTAGCTTCGTTACTTTTATATAAGCGCAATTACTAAAAAAAATTATTCAGAGGAATGAAAATGTTCGTGCTGCCCGTCGACGAGGAATGTAAGTGGTGTCGCAAATGCATTTAATTGGAACGATCTTTTTTTTCTTTACAAAACAGTTCCCACTTTCCAACAATAGATCATTACTGCTGTTTAGCGAAGCTCAGAGAAGAAAAAAGACGTGTTACTGTATTTTCTTGTTACTAGAGATGTCCTTTACGCAGTGGCTACCACGCTCTGGAAACACAATGTTTGACATTTTATGCTTTTGTTGTAATAAAAATGATGCAACATGTTTTTTCATAATATCATTCTGCAGTCCTTTGAGAACATTTTGGGGGACTTTGAACAAAATTGAGATTGGGTTTTTTTTATTATAGATTTTTGAATGGAGGAGCACTTTTCTCTTTTTGGTGTTTCGAGCATGAAAATTTACTACTTTGAAAATTATTAGAGAAATAAAAATGCAGAGGTTCATTATTCACATAAAGGCCTATTCATACTGCAAATATGAACAAGCTAAGATGTTCACAGAAGTAGCCATAGCGTCCCAAATTTGACTGATTTTCAAAAACGCAGCGTTTTTCGTGAATTTTTAAAAATACATAATTTACTCAGAATTCCATGAAATGATAAGAGCTATTTCCTCTTTACTTCTACTTCCGCCAAAAAGAAAGATATTTGTAATATATAGCTTGAGTAGCTGCCAGCATGGTTCCGAAGTTACGAAAACGCATTCTTCGTAAAACGGTCGTCGTCAACCGGCGACACTTGTCGAATTTTCCTGTGTTGAAAAAATTTTTTATTTGAAAACGAACTGCGATTTCGTGCTGTGCAATCATATGTGCACAACATACAAAATTATCAGGAAAATCGGAAACATCAAATATACACCCTTTTTCGATCTTTCGTGGAATCGACCACATCACGAAACTTCACATCAAGGCCGGTGACTAGGACGGGCGGCGGCTGAGCACGCCTGGCATAACGGCCACTCCGATAAGACTCAAAAGCGCAAAATGACCCGCCAACCACAACGGGAGACTTGCAGGTGTCACCCAAGCATAGCGTTCTTGCGTAGCCAGCCTGGCGCCCGCGCTCCACTCACTTCGTGCTACAACGGAACTTTCGAGGAATTCAAAACTAGCGTCGCGGCGCGCACGCGGCCGCCGCGGGGCGCACGGCTTTGTCGGCCCGGAGGCGGGCCCGCCAGGCTGCCATTGGCTGCTTTAATTTTGAATCTTCATCGAACCTAGCGCCAATTCCGCCTACAGTTACTGCACCTTTAGGCGGCCGCTGAAATAGCAAAATATTCAAGATGGTGGCGATGGCGTAATTATTTGGAATAATTGAGAAATTGAGAAATTGCTCAATGGGAGATGAAAACATCTCTGTGGGTGCATCTCATAGTAGTGGCCTCAAAGGAAAGAATAGCAGTTGTGACTTGTGACTCGTCGTCGTCGTCTTCCTCTATGATGGTCTTGGCTACGTCCATAATGAGGTTGAACACACGATAGAACAATTTCTTCATTTTGAGTGCTCCAATGGACAGTAGTGGGGTTCGCCCAATTTCAGTGGCACATATCTCCTATTTATATGGCACAACCCTGCTAGGGGAGAAGCTCTGTGGGTGCGGAACGTCTGCAGATCTTGTTCCCGTTGTGCGGAGGTAGATCATTTAGAGCACATGCTCAGGTGATGCCCCTCGTTACTGGGCACCGATCAAGCCAACCAAGCCTAGCGATCAAGCCAACCAATCAGAAGCCCCAAGAACGGGGACCAGCTTTCGTCCGTCCAGAGAGCCCACGATGCGGCGGCCGAGCTTCGCCTGCCCGTCCCAACGTGGTAGGAGCCCAACGCGCGCTAGTCGCCACTCTCAGGACTACTAATAAAGTTTTGCCAACCAACCCTGCTAGGGGTTTTCTATTGAGTAGGTAATTACTGACTATACAACTGTTCGCCAAATTAACGTTCCTTCATATTGCTTGTTACTCTCATGGTCGATTCGACCGCTACTCCACCTGCAGTTTTCGCTCAGCCTTTGTGGCTACTGTTGTTTCCTTTAATTTGAAAGTAAAGGATTTTCATGATTATCTTAATTTTCTGTTGAGTAGATAAGCTTTGTCTGAGTTAGGGATCGCTTAATTATACACAGCTTCTCTGTATAAAACTTCGCACCCTCTGAGGTGTTCTTTTGTCTCGCAACAATAATCGTCATGTGGCTTCTCGCGTTTCCTTCCGTAAAACGTCACGCCATATCCACGAAGTGAATGATGTTAGGGGAGCTTGCTCGGAGATGATCGGGTAACCCTCTATCGTCATATAAAGATGTGACCACGTTGTTGTATATATACACATTATATACACAATGATTATTAATTTACGAGCGGCGACAAGCGACCGCGCTGCTTAGGCTGCGCGAACCCTCGCCGCTGCCGCCGCCTCTGGAGTAGCGGTAGCGAAGTGCAGTGAGTGCGCTCCCGGCGAAGAGAAAGGAAACGCGCCGAGAGCAAGCGCTGTATACGGGCGCGGCCCTCTAGCGGTCGCCTATCTAACGAGAGCACCGCCGAGTGGGCAGTGGAATGTACGGCGCCACCTGAGCGGCGGCGCGCCATCTGGTGAGCACGCTTGAATCACCGGAAAGAGCACAGCTGCGTCTCTAGCGGGAGCAATGAGAACTAGCGACGGAAGCGCAATGATCGAGGCCCGCGTCTTTCAATTTAGGTACACGTTAAAGGAACCCAGGTGGTCGAAGCGTCCGAAACGTCGCACTATGGCGTTAAAGAGAATCATATCGTGGTTTTGTGACGTAAAACCCTAAGAAGTATTATTATTAGGCCGCGATTCATGCAAGGTCACTTGGCACATAAAATATTCTAGGCGTGACGCCACGCCCCCTGGTAATTTTAGTGCTCAGCTCCTAGGTCGTTCCTGCGTTGAGCTTCGTTGTCTATCGGCGTAACAGATGAAACGAGCGCAGTCAATTCTCTTCCGGCTCGGGCGCCACAAACTACACGACGCCGTTCTCTTTTTTTTTTGCTGTTCCTTTTTTTGCTTTTGCTATAATGCGCAAAAAAAAATTCACAGCATATCCACGTGGTGAATGATGATGAGTGGGGCGAAGCTCCCGAGGAAATCATCGGTAAACCGTGAATCTTCTGTATAACGCCCCATCAATCATCATATAAAAAGTGGGAAACACTGTGTGTTTCCCACTCAAACATCAAACTTTTATTTTTCTTAATTAGATGATGCTTGGCTTGCGTTGTCCCTTGATTATCACGGCTTTATGGTCCGTGAAATGAAGAGATAGCGGTTCCTGTACGGGTTGCAACCGGAAATTTGAAAATACCAGGTGTATACACGCCCCCGGATGGTCGTTGGTTTCATATGATCATAGGACGTGCACGTGAAAGCATATTTGGCTGCCATATGTTGTATTAACCACCCATTGTTCTTTTCGGTAATATCGACATCCAGGTCGCCAACTAACACAAGTGGTTTATTCTTGAACTTGTCATAATTACCCGATGCCGTGTCAATCAATGTCTTGATATTCCCACTCGACAAATTGGGTGCAAGGTGCATGGTCATGATGATGCATCCGTCAAAATCGATGGCAGCATATTCACCGTTGTGGCTCTGTGTCGTTGGTAGTAGTTTCAGATCTTGTGCCTTTTCTGTTTGTTTGACGTATACGGTCACACCACCTGCAGGACGCTCTGCATCATCGATGCACGCGACTGAAACGTATCCTTTGATATACGGTCTTTTGGCGTTCCACGTCTCGGTAAGACAGAGAACGTCCACCGCAGTAAGTATGGGGTCCCGTTCCACATCGTCTACGTGGGCATGCAAACATCGGACATTGAGGAGGACAATGGTAAACTCGTTGGTAGAGTCAGCGTCTTCTTGCAGGGCTCAGAGGTACCGCTGCGTCAACGTCGGTAGTCGATGTTAGTCTAGACGTTGAAATTCGTTCAGCATTGCGCGTTACTTCTCAAATGTTGTCTTCGGGCGTCGTTGAAAACACTAGACGTAGTAAAGAAGAAAGAACGCCACACAGGCGAACACGCACGAGAGTCTCACTCGTGAACGTCGTCTTCTTTTCCTACTACATACCAGAACGCGCGCTTCTCACGAACTAGAGGTGGCTACTACAAACAAACAAACCAACTGAGGATGGACAGACCCACGGCATAAGGAGCTTCGCCCCTAAAAACAAAGAACGTTGTTTTTTTTCCGCAGTTTCCCTCGTAATGACATGCCAACTAGCCCAACAGCCTAATCTTGTATGTGCTCACCAATATGTTAGTCGTAAACTTTCAACATGCTTTCCACATTGGGATGGCCGACACCGCAGCCTGTGACCACTGTGGAAACGCAGAAACAATTAGACATATTTTTTGCGACTGCCCACTGTACAGTGCACAGCGACTATCTCTTTGCAACGCGCTGAACAAGTTGGACGACCGACCTTTGTCGGAGGAAAGAATTCTATGCCATCGACAAGACGCAACCTCACAGAAGAAGGCCATGCAAGCGCTACTGCGCTTCTTGCGATCGACCGGCCTTTTTGAACGATTGTAAGAAGAACTTCTTGCCTGTGTGTGTTGTTTTTTACCTTGTGTGTGTACGTGCGTTTTTTTCCTCCTCTTTTTTCCCCTCTCTCTCCCTCTAGACCCTCTTTCTTGCCCCTATTTCCCCTCCCCAGTGCTGGGTAGCAAACCAGATGCTAATATCTGGTTAACCTCCCGGCCATCCTTTTTACATTCTCTCTCTCTTGCAACATGCAGCTCGCACCAGCCGACCGCTTTTTATAACAGACAAGAAAATTTCTGCCCGATGCAGACAGCTAAGCAAGCTTGTCCTTCCAAACATAGAAATATAGAATTTCGCTGGCGCGCGCCGAACGCTGGAGCGAAGAAATAGAAGACGACACTGGACACAAACCGCTCTTGTGATTTTACGCGCATGCTCCGCGTTACCAAATCTTGCGAACATTTAGCGCTCCGCGGACAGCCGGTCGCGCGCTGGCGTGTTCCCTCTAAGAGCGGACCGTACTGTACATTCATCACGTATATGCTGCGTACAGTTACAGATTATATTTATTTTATATTTTTTTTCAAGGAGACGTGTTTCATGTCTGTTTGAAATTCTTAGCCTCAATAGATGCAATGAAAGCGCGCGTTCAGCTGAGCCCACATTTGAATTACGGCGTATCGTAACCTTCCGTAATATTCGCTCCTACATATTCCTATCCTGTGGAGGTAGACAAAAAAAAAACATGGTCGATTCCTCCGTCATAGGAATCCGTGTAACACGAAAGTGCAACGTGTCTTTACAATGGTAGTTGAATGTTCCTTGTATATTCATAAATGAGAGCTTCCACAATGCTAGCGTTTGGCGGCTATAGTACCGTTTTACATGGACGAAAGTACGCTGATCCTAGTGGCACATCTCCATCCCGACGACTAACGTCATTGATCATGATTAAACTTTTTTGGTAGCTGAAGTAGTTAATATAATCTCAG
This sequence comes from Rhipicephalus sanguineus, assembly GCF_013339695.2. NCBI lineage: Eukaryota > Metazoa > Arthropoda > Arachnida > Ixodida > Ixodidae > Rhipicephalus > Rhipicephalus sanguineus. The sequence continues at coordinate 100,365,842 of NC_051184.2, forward strand.
ACATTGCGTATAGTGGATCCCACGCAAAAATGGCATGAAAAACTATCAGTCTCCCTTATGAAACTGTCTCAGTCGACTGGAAGGCGAAAGCTATCTTCTTATTCATATTCTTCTAAGTCGATGTACTGAGCCTCACGCCTCCCCCGCATCCCCTGCCGAAAGGTTTCTTCATTAACGTCGTCTTCAGTGCCTCTAGGATCGGATGCATTGCAAGATTTCTGCAACTCGCCTTCTTTTGTACTACCTCCGAGATCAGCTCACCGTTTAGCAAGCAATGATGTCATGTGATGACATGACTATGTGACGAGATGTTATATTACGTCACAGTGACGGCATGATAAGGTCATAAATTTGGGTGATCTGTGACGTCATGGGGACATCGTCGCTTGATGATGATCTTTTGCAAGACACTTGTTCTTCTGGTTTTTCCTTGTAATCTGTTCGTATTCATTTTACGGAAGTCACATCCGTGACGGAAGTTATGTCAGCGATGTTTGGTGGCCTGCGGGATAAAATACTTTCGCATTAAAAAAAATAGGAAGAGCTTCACGCCACAAAATGAAGCCAGAAAAGCAGTGTCTTTACGATGCGTTACACTCGCGTCATAGCACGCGTTCACTGCAGATGAATCTAGGGCAGCGCACATAGTCGACCAACTGGCTGCGCCTCCAAAGACAGAGAAGGATAATAGGCGAATACGACGTCTCAGACGTCATGTGCTTGGCCGACAGCACTGGCTTTGAAAAGAGTGCGCTTGCAAATGATGGTTGCTCGACGTAATACTCTCTCGGCCCCCTAACTTGTGAGACAACGCCCTTAAATGCGAATGTTTCAAAGTCGTGGCACGTAAAATATAGTAGAAAAAAACTGAACGCACCCGCTGCATCTGTATTTCCTCTTTCTGGCGTCGCGTGAGCTTAAAGAAATTCAGGCAGCTTTCCACGAGAGGTGACAAGCCTGAATGACAACGGCGCTAGGCGGCCTTCCTTCTTTCGCTTTATTTTTGCTTTCTTCCTCGATCTCTTTTTTTTTCACTTTCTTCCCTTTTTCTCTCTTCCTCGCTCTCTCTATCTCTCGCTTCCTCTTTCTATCTCTTGCTCTCTCTTTTTCTTTCTCTTTCCACTCGCTCTCTGCTTTCGCTATCTCTCTTTTTTGTCTGTTTCTTTCTATCTCCTTCTCTCTTTCTTCCCGTTCTTTCTCTCTATTTCTGTCTTTCTCTTTATTTCTATCTCTTTATTTCTCTCTTTCTCTCTCTGTGTGTACTCGTCGTCTCGTTCATCCAAGTACAATGCCGGGCAGCTGGAGAGCGCGCGCCAGGCGCACATTGCGTTACACGCGCAAGAAAGGCAGATGCCATTCATGATGGTGACAGCTTATGCGAACGCGTAACGGCATAGCGAAAAGAATACTAGCTCCGTTGGACAAAACCTTTAAAACAAGACACCGTGTGCTACGCGTTCACTGCGTCTGCGTCGTTCGCGCGAGTAACAGCGCAGTAGGGGCGTAAAGGCGGGCGAGACGCGTACTCCACACTGGTACTGCGCGATGGTCTTGCCATGGAGTTTCCTAAAATTAAATAGAGGGGACTCTGGTGCTGCGATCGCTCAGCCGCCATCGGAATGATAGGTAGTACACGGATTTGCCTAGTCTTCGTGCTTGCGGGCTTCGAACGCACTTGTGGCTTTGTTTGTTGTTGTGTTTTGGTTTTCTTTTGGATAAAAGAATGGACCGTTGGGAACTTTGTGACTGGATTTCAATTGGTGAGCCTAAAAAGGTTAAAGTGGTGAAGTGTAACTGCTGACTCTTGCTCAACTTCGTTTTGCGACAGAGTGGATACAGGCGACGCGGAGCCAAACGGAGTCGAAAGAACGAAGTTTAGACAAATCCGTGTACAATTCCCATGCTGGCTGAAGCGCCATGCGTTGCAGCTCCCATAGACACTAGCGCCAGAGTTCCCTCTAGTAAGTATTGTAGGAAACTCTATGGGTCTTGTGAAGCATACCCGCGGTCTACAAATAAAGGCGGGCGTAAGGGTGACGCGCGAGTCGCGTTCGCTTGTTATCATGGCTGGCGAAAATCTGGCTGTCTGTACTCGCTAGGCTGTAGGTTCTTGCGATGCTTTCGCATTTCGAAAACTTCATTGCATACTGCGTACAAGTAACCGCTTCGCCTCACTGCACCATTCCATGTCCCTATGGTTTAAAATAGCCCCTCACATTCACATTCATTCGTTTCAGGCGCGATTGACGCGCGGTTGAAGGGACGCGCGCGTGTTTTTGACGAACGCCATCGCATAATCGCGCCGCCTCGTCTAGCTACTCGGAGTAGAAAAAATTCCACAGCCTATCCACGGGGTGAATGATGATGAGTGGGGCGATGCTCTCGTACGGCAGGATCTTGGCGGCGGCGGCGCGCAGCTCCACGCCCAGTACATCATCAACGACGTGAGATCGGGCCGGTTTATACTAAAGGGTCGATGAGAGTCATGGCGACTTGCAGCTCACTTTAATTTTACATGTACGCTGTCAATTTTTATTGTTTAATCACGCACAGGAGAAATCTCACCAGGCACTACCTTGGAGGTAAACAATGGCTGCTAATGGGGAATGAGAGACATAAGAAGTCGGCTTTTAGCTAACACTTACACTTCTACTTCTACTAACGTTTCCTACTGGCAAATGCCAATGGCTTCTAATGGGGAATGAGAGACAGAAGAAGTCGGCTTTTTAACGCGCACGCTGCGAATTTTTTATTGTTCAACAACGCACAGGAGAAATCTCCCGCCGGCACCCCCTTGGAGGTCAAGATCTGGTACTAGCGTTAAGACTGGTTACGCACTACGACGGGGACGAACGGGCGCCGCTTTAAGGAACTTCGTCCGGGCCCATCCGGCTTACCCCATCCACACCTCTCGCTGTATTTAGCTTAATAATAAAAAATCACAGCATATCCACGGAGTGAATGATGATGAGTGGGCGAAGCTGCGGAGGTTCATCGGTAAACCGTGAATCTTCCGTGAATTCTGCCCAGTACATCATCACCGACGTGAGATCGGGCGCGTTTATACTAAAGGTTCGATGAGTTATGACGACTTGCAGCGCACTTTAATTTTACATGTACGCTGTGAATTTTCATGGTTTAGAAAACCATTGCTTAGAAAACATCTGGCGTCTTTCGTTAAGCAGCTGGCGTCTTTTCGTTTTGCTTTAGAAACATCTGGCGTTCTTTCGTTTTGCTTTTACAAAACATCTGGCGCCTTTTGTTGGTTTATTTCATCAATCAACGGCGTTTTGAACAAAATTTTTATTGTTTATTCACGCACAGGAGAAATCTCACCAGGCACTACCTTGGAGGTAAAGAATGGCTGCTAATGGGAATGAGAGACAGAAGAAGTCGGCTTTTAGCTAACGCTGCGAATTTTTTATTGTTCAACAACGCCGCTGTTGTTATATCTACCTACATCTGTCTTTAACTGATTCGTTACCTATCAAACGAATATTTTGGTGAATGTATGTCTTTCTCAAAGGAGAAGGTATACAGTTGATTTCATTTTTGGAAATAAGATTCGGTGCCTACTGAAAATTGACGTGAAGCAATGTAATATAACGAAAATAATTTTGCCATCCAGATAAGCAAGTTAAAAAAAAACTTTCAGAATGAACTTGTGCTGTTGTTGTGGCTGAACGTAATGAGCATTGAGCTACAGGACCAATATGAACGGCTCCGTCAGCAATCTGCAGGACACAGGCGTCCGGAGCGGTCTGAACTAATTGTTTTGTTTGTTTGCTCCTTTATTAGTCTTACTTTATCAATTTCTGATAGCAAAGTACATAGTGATCTAAATCCGACAGATACCGTTCTGCCAATGCAGAGTGCTCAAAATCATTCTCCTTTTGTCTAAACACATAACTCCTTTCGTTTTCAGTTAATAGGACACATAGTGTCCGCATTACATTTGCAAAAGATTAGGTTCACGGAATGCTTTCATGTACAGAGTATCCTCATCCCCATTTAACCCACGTAAACACAAAAAAGTTGTTTTGCTGAATAATATTAAATTCTCGGCTTATTAAATCACTTACGCCGCGTACTAGCGATGAATATGCGAAATCTGGCTCGTTATTGTAGACGTTACGTTAAAAAACATCAGAAATGACATTCAGGACTTACTCCCAAAACGAGGAGCGCAAAGCTGCCTGTCCACCAGTATCCCTGCACTCAGTCACCCTCACCTCGTCGACATCATTGCAATTACGCACAGAATGGACACATGAGCAGTCGTTTCAATAATGCAAAGCACAAAGGAAATCTGCAAAGCACACGATACATGGCAAGGCTCCTTCAAGCACTGCGGAGTTCCTGGAGTTCACTTTATGCCTTTCTCATGCGGAGAAGCTGCCTAACAGCCGAGTTTGTTTGTGTTGTGATCACGCTATGGGAAGTCGACGCATGATTAGTGCTACTGTAAACAAAAATTTACCCAGCTGGGAGGTCTTCGAAGATGATGCTCCCGCTTAAGTACGGTGACCTCTCCCCAACTCGAACAGATCGGAATTTACCGGAGTATTACGTTCATTCGCTGCCGTTCTCCTCCCGCGGGCGATGGACGGATGAAACGTGCGCCCATTCCTTGATTATACTCTGGTGCTCGTGCAGCAAATACTCCGGCGCATCGCTCAGCGGCTTTCCAGTGGCTCCTGGAGGAGTGACGTAGGCAGCCACTCCATTGGTAAAAATCTTCCCTGTCGCCCGAACCGTAGCGGCATCTCTCACTGACACTTGCTTTCCCACGGTAGAGGTTGGGTGATCGACACCCCTTCGTATATGTTCTGGGAACGGAATGATGACCAGGCTTTGCTGGATAGGACGGTGCATCTGACAAGGAGAAAGGGAGAGAGGGTGGCCTGCGCGGGGGAAGTAGGCCGCCGAGGAGTGAAGAGAGACGTTCAAGCAGCGATCGTCGAATGGTCCTTCTTTATTTCTCTAACAGTTCTAAATATGTAAATAAACGTTTTGTTACAATTTGGAATCCTAGCGTCATCGATTTATTGAAATCGAACCCTTTCATAACAACCAACATGGCACCGGTCAAGCCACCCGACTCGAAGTGCAGCGAGGATTGTGCGAAGCCTTCGGCCGAGTTTGGAAAAAGGAAATCGTTTCGTGCACCTTGTGGACAGTGCAAGCGACTACAAGCGTCAACGAAGGTTGTCATCGACAGCAGCGAGGGAACCTTAATCGCGTGGTGGTGCCGTGCAGCAAACAACACATTGTGATCTCGCGAGTGGCGAACATGCGGACGGTAGCGGGAGCGGCGCAAAACTACTGAGTGAGTAATTAGAGCAGCTACAGGGGCTAGTTGGTGTTGCATCTTGGAAATTCGCGCTTTTTTATCGTACGAGGACGGACTGAGTACACACACAAACACAGAGCGCAGACTAACAACTGTTTTATTTCAAGGCATTTTCCTCACATATATACCCAAGTGAAAGCATCACAAAAACCCGAAGCAAGATAAAATATTCAAATGGGCATGCGCATGACATATGAGTTAGTTTGTTCCTATGAAGTGGATTTCTTTTGAAGAAAGATTAATGGATGGTGCGCTGATACATTCGTCGGCATGTGCCTGTGTCATCGTGTAAGATTCGGTTATAACTCGTTCCATTTTATCGTGTACCTGCGACAAGATTGTGGTTTTCTCGAAAAGCGGCTCACATTTACACTGCGAAACATGTGTTGCTAGATTTCCCGGATGCGTGATTAGTTGACAGTTATTTCGATGTTCTCTTAATCTTGTATTTAAACACCTTTCCGTCTGTCCGACGTATCTCCTACCGCATGTCAAGGGAATGTTGTAAACTACTTCCTTATTGCATTCCACAAACTTTCTAACGTGGTTTATACCGCAATTGTTACTCTGGCTTCTTCCCTTGCAGCCATTAACCCTTCGACACATTCCTATTAGTTTTTCCGGAGCCGAGAAAACCAGTTCGACATTCTGTGCATTTGCAATCTTTTTTAGCTTGTGTGAGACTGTGTGTATGTATGGCAGAACTATTGGTCTTGCTTTTTCGGTAGCGGATCCCTCACTTTTACCATTCTTTTTTCCGTTAATTGTTTTTAACAGCTTTTCAGCCACCGACGCAATCACACAATCAGGAAATTCACTGCACTTCAGCCTTTCCACCTGTATGTTGACGCTCTGCGCTATTTTATGAGGACAGGATTTCTGCACACTTTGCTTTAGACTAGAAAATGCTACGCCCCTTTTGATTAACTTTGAATGCGCAGAACTGTATCTCATGATGGCCTTAGTTCCTTTTGTTAAGTACATCCAACATGTATGATCACAATTAAGAAAAATCTGAAGGTCTAGAAACTTTAAAGAAGACTCAATTGGCATTTCAAACGTTTCAAACTGTTTGTTGAATACGAAGGTGGTGTGTACGCGCAGCGAAAAGGAATCTGTATCGGCTCATGCTTAGATCCTTTGCTGTGCAATCTTTTTATGGCAAAGGGAGACCGACTTTTAATGCCGTTTTTTAATGAGGTGCACGTGAAAGCTTGCTTTAGATACGTGGATGATTTCCTGCTTTGCCTACCATACAAAAGATCGGATTCAGTTAACGTGGAAAAAATCTTGCAGAAGTTCACAGAAGTGTTTCCGGGACTAGAATTCACGTTTGAAATGCCAATTGAGTCTTCTTTAAAGTTTCTAGACCTTCAGATTTTTCTTAATTGTGATCATACATGTTGGATGTACTTAACAAAAGGAACTAAGGCCATCATGAGATACAGTTCTGCGCATTCAAAGTTAATCAAAAGGGGCGTAGCATTTTCTAGTCTAAAGCAAAGTGTGCAGAAATCCTGTCCTCATAAAATAGCGCAGAGCGTCAACATACAGGTGGAAAGGCTGAAGTGCAGTGAATTTCCTGATTGTGTGATTGCGTCGGTGGCTGAAAAGCTGTTAAAAACAATTAACGGAAAAAAGAATGGTAAAAGTGAGGGATCCGCTACCGAAAAAGCAAGACCAATAGTTCTGCCATACATACACACAGTCTCACACAAGCTAAAAAAGATTGCAAATGCACAGAATGTCGAACTGGTTTTCTCGGCTCCGGAAAAACTAATAGGAATGTGTCGAAGGGTTAATGGCTGCAAGGGAAGAAGCCAGAGTAACAATTGCGGTATAAACCACGTTAGAAAATTTGTGGAATGCAATAAGGAAGTAGTTTACAACATTCCTTTGACATGCGGTAGGAGATACGTCGGACAGACGGAAAGGTGTTTAAATACAAGATTAAGAGAACATCGAAATAACTGTCAACTAATCACGCATCCGGGAAATCTAGCAACACATGTTTCGCAGTGTAAATGTGAGCCGCTTTTCGAGAAAACCACAATCTTGTCGCAGGTACACGATAAAATGGAACGAGTTATAACCGAATCTTACATGATGACACAGGCACATGCCGACGAATGTATCAGCGCACCATCCATTAATCTTTCTTCAAAAGAAATCCACTTCATAGGAACAAACTAACTCATATGTCATGCGCATGCCCATTTGAATATTTTATCTTGCTTCGGGTTTTTGTGATGCTTTCACTTGGGTATATATGTGAGGAAAATGCCTTGAAATAAAACAGTTGTTAGTCTGCGCTCTGTGTTTGTGTGTGTACTCAGTCCGTCCTCGTACGATAAAAAAGCGCGAATTTCCAAGATGCAACACCAACTAGCCCCTGTAGCTGCTCTAATTGCAATTATTTCTGGTTCATCGGGCTTTCGTGTTCCTGACCTCCCCCCTCTTCCTCGTGTGTACTTCTTTGTGGAATGCATCGCAGAAGAAAGGGCAAGAACTCGAACTCTGACATATGCATTGAACAACGGTCTGACATCGCCGGTTATTTCAGCAGTGCTAGGAAGAATGGCACCTACGGAAAAAACAGCTCGGAGGCTGTGCAAGATCCTGCGAGCGGAAAGCTGGAGACAGGTACGTTTCTATCGGCAATGCATTGAAGTAACGTGTGCCAACGTATTGGAAAGAGAAGCTTCAAAAATGATGACACGCCATTTTCACAAGATGGCAGAAACTCTTGGGGAGCAAAAGTGGAAAAAGAACTTTTCGACGTTACCTCGGAAAACCAAGAAAAAACGCGAAGACGGACAAGGCCATATTAATCTTTCGGAGTGTCAACTACCGGTGAAGGTGCAATGCACGATCGACAAGGGACCAAAGTTTGCGGTAAAACCCACTGTTAAACCGGCAAAGTTGATCGGAATCGTACACTCGATTGCTAATCGAGTTCCAGAAGGAAAAAGAGAGGCCACAATCTCGGAAAGCATGGACTGCGTCATGCGGTATTCAAAACCAAAAATCGAGGATGTGCTGTTAAAGAAACAGTCAACTATCTCACACACTCCAACTTGAAGTTGCTGCTAACGGACAAGACCGCAAGGTTCGTGGTGATGAAGAAAGATGAATATAAACAAAAGGCGACAGAAGCAATTATGAAGAATTTTGAAGCTTCTGACTACGACGAAAGAAATCTAAAGCAGGTACAAAATTTGGCTGTAAAAACGTGTGAAAGACTTGGCCTCAACAAGCTACGAACGAAAGTAAAAGGAAGTAGTGAACTCACCTTAAACCCGTTTTTCAACATTAAGATGCATAAAGAAAACCGCCCCTTTCGAATGATCGTCGAGGACAAAGGAACATGGCAACGATGTGTGGCTATGTACCTAAAAACGCATCTGTCTGTTCTGCCAATAGAAGACCCATGCATGCTACGTGGATCCGAGGAAGTGATCGCATTCATCAAGGAAAGTGAGCCAATTATGTGTTTTTCTATTGATGTTAAAGATATGTTTTACAATATACCACAACCGGCAGCAATCCAAGCCGTTGAAGAGTGCATAGAGTCGTTTGGTGAAACAGCTTTCGAAAAACAATGTGGAACCAGTGCGCACGGTTTTATTGAACTTCTAAAACTCTATCTGCAATCACTGTTTGTTGAATACGAAGGTGGTGTGTACGCGCAGCGAAAAGGAATCTGTATCGGCTCATGCTTAGCTCCTTTGCTGTGCAATCTTTTTATGGCAAAGGGAGACCGACTTTTAATGCCGTTTTTAATGAGATGCACGTGAAAGCTTGCTTTAGATACGTGGATGATTTCCTGCTTTGCCTACCATACAAAAGATCGGATTCAGTTAACGTGGAAAAAATCTTGCAGAAGTTCACAGAAGTGTTTCCGGGGCTAGAATTCACGTTTGAAATGCCAATTGAGTCTTCTTTAAAGTTTCTAGACCTTCAGATTTTTCTTAATTGTGATCATACATGTTGGGTATACTTAACAAAAGGAACTAAGGCCATCATGAGATACAGTTCTGCGCATTCAAAGTTAATCAAAGGGGCGTAGCATTTTCTAGTCTAAAGCAAAGTGTGCAGAAATCCTGTCCTCATAAAATAGCGCAGAGCGTCAACATACAGGTGGAAAGGCTGAAGTGCAGTGAATTTCCTGATTGTGTGATTGCGTCGGTGGCTGAAAAGCTGTTAAAAACAATTAACGGAAAAAAGAATGGTAAAAGTGAGGGATCCGCTACCGAAAAAGCAAGACCAATAGTTCTGCCATACATACACACAGTCTCACACAAGCTAAAAAAGATTGCAAATGCACAGAATGTCGAACTGGTTTTCTCGGCTCCGGAAAAACTAATACGAATGTGTCGAAGGGTTAATGGCTGCAAGGGAAGAAGCCAGAGTAACAATTGCGGTATAAACCACGTTAGAAAGTTTGTGGAATGCAATAAGGAAGTAGTTTACAACATTCCTTTGACATGCGGTAGGAGATACGTCGGACAGACGGAAAGGTGTTTAAATACAAGATTAAGAGAACATCGAAATAACTGTCAACTAATCACTCATCCGGGAAATCTAGCAACACATGTTTCGCAGTGTAAATGTGAGCCGCTTTTCGAGAAAACCACAATCTTGTCGCAGGTACACGATAAAATGGAACGAGTTATAACCGAATCTTACATGATGACACAGGCACATGCCGACGAATGTATCAGCGCACCATCCATTAATCTTTCTTCAAAAGAAATCCACTTCATAGGAACAAACTAACTCATATGTCATGCGCATGCCCATTTGAATATTTTATCTTGCTTCGGGTTTTTGTGATGCTTTCACTTGGGTATATATGTGAGGAAAATGCCTTGAAATAAAACAGTTGTTAGTCGGCGCTCTGTGTTTGTGTGTGTACTCAGTCCGTCCTCGTACGATAAAAAAGCGCGAATTTCTAAGATACTGAGTGAGCTCTTTTAGGGGCGAAGCTCCTTATGACGTGGGTCTGTCCATCCGTCGTTTGTTTGTTTGTAGTAGCCACCTGTAGTTCATGAGAAGCGCGCGTTCTGGTATGCAGTAGAATAAGAAGGCGACGTTGACGAGTGAGACTGTCGTGCATGTTGGCCTGGGTGGCGTTCTTTCTACGTCTCGTGTTTTCAACTACGCCCGAAGACAACATTTCAGACGTAACGCGCCATGAGGCTCCCCCTTGGCGCGCTTTCTCTTTCGCTCGGAGTCGCCGGATGGAAGACAAGGCTACAGAGGCCCACGCACGAGATAGCCGTTAACTTTGCAGTGGTCGAACTTCTTGGCAAAAGATTGCCGTTCTCTTATGTTTTCTTTACTTGTTGTTGCCTTCTGTAGTTTCCCATCTACCATGTAAGCCTAGCTGGTTTTATACCAAGCTTGTAGACGATGTGGAACGGGACCCCATACTTACTGCGGTGGACGTTCTCTGTCTTACCGAGACGTGGAACGCCAAAATACCGTACATCAAAGGATACGTTCTAGTCGTGTGCATCGATGATGCAGAGCGTCCTGCAGGTGGTGTGGCCGTATACATCAAACAAACAGAAAAGGCACAAGATCTGAAACTACTACCAACGACACAGAGCCACAACGGTGAACATGCTGCCATCGATATTGATGGATGCATCATCATGACCATGTACCTTGCACCCAAGTTGTCGAGTGGGAATATCAAGTCATTCATTGATACGGCATTGTGTAATTATGACAAGTACAAGAATAGACCATTTGTGTTAGTTGGTGACCTGAATGTCGATATTACCGAAAAGAACAATGAGTGGTTATTACAACATATGGCAGCCAAATATGCTCTCATGTGCACGTCCTTTGATCATATGAAACCAACGACCCTCCGAGGGACGTGTATAGACCTGGCATTTTCAAATTTCTAATTGCAACCCGTACAGGAACCGCTATCCCTTCATTTCACGGACCATAAAACGGTGATAATGAAGGCACAACGCAAGCCAAGCATAATCTAATTAGGAAAAATAAAAGTTTGATGTTTGTAATATACACACAGTGTTTCTCACTCGTTATATGATGATTGATGGGGCGTTACACAGAAGATTCACGGTTTACCGATGATTTCCTCCGGAGCTTCGCCCCACTCATCATCATTCACCACGTGGATATGCTGTGATTTTTTTAGGGGCGAAGCTCCTAAAGGCGGCACCCGTTCGTCCCTCGTAGTCGTAGTAGTGCGTAACCAGTCGTAACGCTAGTACCAGATCTTGACCTCCAAGGTGGTGCCGGTGGGAGATTTTTCCTGTGCGTTGTTGAACAATGAAAAATTTGCAGTGTGCGCGTTAACTAAAAGCCGACTTCTTCTGTCTCTCATTCCCCATTAGCAGCCATTGGCATGTTCCAGTAGGAAATGTTAGTAGAAGTAGAAGTGTAAGCGTTAGCTAAAAGCCGACTTCTTCTGTCTCTCATTCCCATTAGCAGCCATTGTTTACCTCCAAGGTAGTGCCTGGTGAGATTTCTCCTGTGCGTCATTAAACAATAAAAATTTTGTTCAAAACGCCGTTGATTGATGAAATAAACCAACGAAAGACGTTAGATGTTTTCTAAAAGCAAAACGAAAAGACGCCAGCTGCTTAACGAAAGACGCCAGATGTTTTCTAAAGCAATGGTTTTCTAAACAATGAAAATTCACAGCGTAGATGTAAAATTAAAGTGAGCTGCAAGTCGTCATAGCTCATCGAACCTTTAGTGTAAACGCGCCCGATCTCACCTCGGTGATGATGTACTGGGCAGAATTCACGGAAGATTCACGGTTTACCGATGAACCTCCGCAGCTTCGCCCACTCATCATCATTCACTCCGTGGATATGCTGTGATTTTTTTAATTATCTGCGTCATTTTTGTCTATAAAAGCTGAAATTGGGTCATGTTATGCTGATAACAGAACAGGTTACAAAGGCTAAGCTAGCATTAGAGGGTGGCAGTAGAAAATCCAGCGGAAATTTCGAAAATGCGTTGTTTGGACAACGTGTTTTTTTGTTAATATGGATAACTGCGGTAAGTTTAAACACACCACTGTAATATTTGGAGCGCAGAGTGTCTCTAGAGTTATGCATTAATAGAAAACATCATAGTTGTGGGTTGATTCAATAAAGAGGTACTAGGTGTTATGACTAGCCCTAATTGGTAAAAAGATATTTTTGGTCTGGTTAGTATAAATAAAGGGTAATTTTTGTCCGCTTTCGATATCAATAAATGCCAGGTCGATGTCTAACATTAGTGTATATAATCTTGATCTTCCATGTAATCTGAACTAATAAAACATGAAAACTGAAATCACTAATAATTTTTATATATTTAGTGAATGGAGCTAGAGAAAGGTGTTTAGTACAGATTTTTAGGCTCATTTTGCCAAGCTGATTATGCCAAGCGACCAAAAACGAAGTGGCTTTCTACCTCCACCTGCTTGCTCGCGTCCAGGCGAGCGCTCATTGTCGCATTTCCCGTTGCTGATAGCGAAGGAGGCACCATCTCGCTGTCGAAGTGCGCAACTGCTCGTTTCGGTAGGACTGTTGTCGGTAAGTGGAGGCATACATGTGAAATGCAGCAGTACGGCCCGTATGTTTGCGAACGTCACCACTGTGGTACTCCACGTGATATTGCCGTCATCTGATAGTTCATTTCGTCGACGCTCATGCGTTTCTGCCTCATAGCGCGTGGTTATGAAATTTTAATAGAAGATTTTGGCGTCTTTTCAGGCGTTTTCTGATTGCAGCGAGGCATTTGGTGTGTGGCGCAAACATCGCGAAGCTTGTGGGGACTGAATCATTCTTGCGATTCTGGTAATGATATTACGCAAAGCTCCATCGATTTTCTTAAATTAGCGGATTTTTCTGACATTCCAAAGGTGGTTGGAAAATGCCGATGATGATGAATGGCGATGATGATGACGCTACAGATTACCCCCCCCCCCTGCAGAAATGAGCCGGGAATGAAAAACGATGGGGCGTATATACAAGAATTTTGCTATCGCGAGACAAGAGGGTCCGTGAGAAATCCAGGTCGTAAACGTGCAAGGGCCTTCGGGAACCGGTAAGTCTCTGGCGGGCGGCTCTTGGAGAGGCGCAGCGAACGAAGAACCGGGCGAAAGTACGCTGCTGTCGTACCCAGGTGGGTCCCACGACGACTTGATGGGGCCTTTCGGTAGCGCACCAGTTGTCGCGAGTGAGCGCGGCTGAGAGAGGTGCCCGCAGATGCAGTTGAGGGCGGTTGCAGACGTCGTTGCAGTCATCGGCGCAGCGTTGACCACTGGGTCATATGACGGGGAGCGCGTCGACGCAAGTGCGTATCGGTCACATGACGACGCACGAAGGGATGCCTCCGCCACCCATGGATACCCTTGAGGGCGATGGCTTCACTGCGTGGCAGCGTTGAAGGGCGGGTGTCAAGCTTCTGCTGTGTTTGGCGTCGAGCGCGGTGGCTTCCTCTACGTAAAGTCGCGTGCGGTAGACATGTGTGGCGGTTGGGTTTCGCTGCCGTTGCGACCAGTGCGCCTGCGTAGCGGTCACTTGTCGGGTGGATGGTGTCCTGCGTCAAGGGCTCCGCAGGAAACCTGTGGTGAAGCTGAGCAGGCGTGGTCTCTGCTGCAGGTTCGGACGGCGAACCTGTGCTTGTGAAAGTCTCTACGGTGGTCGGCTCACGAGGGCTGGTGCGCAGGTCGGCATGCTGGATGTGTGCCTCTGTGGCTGGCGTGACATATGCGGTCAGCTCTGGTGTACGCTGACCAGGCACGTCCTCCTCAGGCGCATCAGTCATAGTCGCAGCGTCTCGGAAGTTCGGCCATCGGTGGTTAGGGGCTGGGAATTCGGCCGCGAGAGACTGCGAGGGCGAGGTTGGTCGCTGCTGGCAAGATGCGCACAGTGTCGAGGTCGATGGAAAAACGTCCACAGCATATCCACGGGGTGAATGATGATGAGTGGGGCGAAGCTCCGGAGGGAATCATCGGTAAACCGTGAATACTCCGAGTTTTCGCCCAGTATATCAAGTAAACACGTGAGAAACACCCTGTATATATTAAACATCAAACTTGCATTGTACTGTTCGTTTACGTGGTCCCTTCATTACAACGGTCCCCCTAGCGTACGTCGCTGCACTAAATCGAACGATTGCCTTCCACCAATGACACGCGCCATATGTGAATCTTCCGTGAATTCTGCTCAGTACATCATCAACGACGTGAGATCGGGCGCGTTTATACTAAAGGGTCGATGAAAGTCATGGCGACTTGCAGCTCACTTTAATTTTACATGTACACTGTGAATTTTTATTGTTCAATCACGCACAGGAAAAATCTCACACAGGCACTACCTTGGAGGTCAAAATCCAGTGCCTATATATACGGGGTGGTCAGTGAACGGTTGTGCAGCGCGAGCAGTCGGTTGTTTCAATCAAGAAACTCGCTAGCAGGCGCTGCCTGCGTCGGCCTCGCGAGGCGAGAGGGGGGGGGTGTCTAGAGCACGCATCTGCAACGCAGCGAGCGCCTCCGCGCCATCTAGGGATCTTTCTGAGAACTAAAGGCGGCTACGACAGCGCCATCTAGTGAACACTCCAAGAACTAAAGGTGGCTACCTACTACTACAACTACATACATCGGGGACGACCGACCCACGCCTTAAGGAGCTTCGCCCCTAAAACGGGTTCGTCGGACATCATCGCTGGCGATGCCTCCGCAATCGGGGGTCGTATAGCGGGCGGGACGATGTCCGTGTCTAGGGAACACTCCAGGGCGTGTGGCGAGGTAGCCATCGTGGAGCCTGACGTGTCATAAGTGTCGTGGGCCATGGGGGTCGGGGAAGACGTGCAGATGGCCAGCACGTCTGAAGGACCATGGGCCGAGGCTGTCGAAAAAACGGACTTCTCAGTGGACTGGCCGATGGCAGCAGGAGCTTCCTGTACCTCGTCGCGCGGGTGGTCAGGCGCGGGAATCGATGCGCTGGTGGCCGGACGTGAGGTCGGAGGAGTCGTAATCAGTGAAGTGTCGTCGTGGTCGAGTGATGGCTGCGGGCCGGCTGGAACCGCACGCTGGGGCATTGGGGAAACCTGGAGCTCGCGGCTCCCCGGAAGCGGGCGGTACGTTTCACCGTAGCAGGCGAGCACCGCAGCGCAGCAGTCGTCGTAGGGCCGCGGGCTGGAGGACGACGCGGCGATAGATGACACTGCTCCACCGGGAGGGCGTTCAACAGGACAGCGTGCATCAGCGGCTGTGCCTTGATGCCATTCTCCGCGAGAATGGCATCGAGCGGCATAAACCACGCTCGGGGGTAGTCCGGGTGAAACGGCGGAACTGGAGGACAGAGTCGCGGAAGCATAGCAGCGGGCCGCTCGGCGAAGGGCATGTTCTCCGGGTCACCAATGTAGCGAGAGAGGTAGACGTGACGGCGGCCAACGTGGCCGTGTCGTTGTCTCGCCACTTTATTTGTAAGGCGATTGCCGAAGTGGTGCGGCGGCGGCTGAAAGCGTCCAAACCGCCAGGAGCGTGGGCACGTTCTTAACTACCTCGCGCCTCGAGCGCTAGGCATAAGCTGCGCGAGAGGCGCGGCGCGGTGGTTGGAAAATGTCGATAGCATGATGATGACGCTACATGCTAAATGTCGTTTCTTCGAAGTGATTGTGGAGGCTGGTGCCTTAGCAGATCGAAGCGATTTCCTTAGTTGTTGGCTGTACCGAATGGTGGTCGCCTCGGACCCCTCTCGCAAAAGTATTCCTGGCTTGATGAGCCAGGTTTGTTCGGAGACTGGGCTGCCCAGACATTTTTGTTCACATTGCGTTGCTCTTTGGCTGTTTGCATCGAAAATGGGCATTCGAACCTGCCGCCTTGTGGAATGTTTTTTTCGTGTCGGGCAAGATGATGTCTTGTCGAACCCCTCTTCCATCTCTGTTGTTTATGATTCTTCGTTATAATCGTTCGCTGGGTGCATTGACGTGAAGCGCATCACTTTGGTAAGGTGCTCTATCAAAAGTCGTCGTTTGCATTAGCGGGCCCATGAAAGGCATCTTGGATATTGTTCAGGCGATGGCGTTCTCTCGCACCCCTCCGCGTCTTAGCCAACGGTGCGCCTTCCCATGAGCGTTCTCGCGTTTTGTGGTCCGAAGCTGGTGCTCGCGCTGAAAACTTTCAGACTTCGTAAATGACGGGGGAAATGCAACTACCTGTTCTGAAATGTTGTCCGCATGAACATCTCGCTGAGTTAAGCCGATGCCTTTGTTGCCGTCGTACTTTAATATCGCAAACAGAAGGGGGACGATTCCATCATGGAAAGATTGGTAGAGGCTGTTCGTTATGATGTGGTTATGTTATGCTTTAACATGGTTCCCATTGCTTTTCTTCAAAATTTCGATTTAAGGTAGAGCGTGCCTTGCGAAAATAATAGATTAGCTGCTTGCAATGACAATATATATTGAGTTTAGAAGCGTAGTTTTAGAACGGCTCAATTCCTAAGCTTTTTTCTGTCTGTGTGCTGAAAGAGAAGACATCGGCATTATTGTCCCTGATGGTTGGCTCCGAAGGCGGTGATCGAATAGTGGTTCCTTGTTCGTGTGTAAGCGGACAGCTTCGCTGCAATAGATAATATGTAGTATTTCACATAGTTTTCATTCTCTGGTTCATGTCAACATTGTAATTGAAGCTTTCGCATAATGTACCTCGTGCCCCAAATCGTCCCCACTGTATGATTACAACTTTACTGACTTGAGTGGACACTTCAATCATAATTTAAGAGAATCCTAATTTGTAGTCTCTGAGCTCGAACAGTGCAGAGCGCGACGTAAAATATCGGAGGCCTTGTCCAGTCAATGGGGACAGTTTCTGAGAAGCTTAACGAGCTAAGATTGTGACATATTTCGAACCCCCCCCCCCGTCATCGCTTATTTCTCGGTACAAGCGAAAGCAATTAGAAATTAGGTCGAATGGCAGTGTCTGCCGGGAACAAAAAAAAGTGCAGAAGGACGATTTGATTGATCTGGAGCTATCGGCTAGGTGATTCCTCCGTTAGCCAGTTCCCTGTAATAATTACCGTTAAGCAAACAGTTTTGCTAATGTTGAAGACACCATATTGGCTAAATTTTGCCCGTGGGCCACCGCGCATACAGGCCGCGACGGCGGCAGAGTGTGTCTGCATATCAATGTAACTTCATGCTGTTTCTGGCTGTTTATCATCCATGTTTCCATCCACCTACAACTGTCTTTAACTTGTGTTTCTTTTAGGAAATGGATGTTTCAGTTCTTCTAGTCTTTCTTTATAGCTCTAGATATTCACCTGTTTTTATATTTGGAAATGAGATTCGGCGTTCACTGAAAAAAGGAGCGAAGTGATGTAATATAATGGAAAGAAGCGTGCCGTCTAGATAAGTTAGATAAAAGAAATTTTCCTGAAAAGCTGGTGCAGTTGTTGTTGCTCAAACGAATTAATAATCATCATGTAGCGCGAAAACACACAACAGACACACAGAACCACAAAACACAGGCGCTTTAGTCATGCTGTAAGGTTATTACAAATGGCTGCGTCAGCAGTGAGCACCAGCTTTGAATTCGCGGCGGTTGAGCGTAATCGTTTTGCTTGTTTACCGCCTTGTTATTAGGGATGGCCGACCACTCTCCCACAGTGATATCAATCACCAAGCACACATGTTGTCCAGATGCAGCTAACCGTTCTCCCAATACAGACGGTTTAGGAAAAAAAATTGGGGAAAGGCGAAGCGTGTATGGAAGGGTGTTTCAGCACTACTGACGTGAAACCTGTGGAGGGCTGAAGTAGAGCACTGCACGGGCCCAGGCGTACCCGAAATCCAAAGCCCGGCCCGGCCCGCGGGTAAAGTAGTTTTGACTGCGGGCCCGGGCCGGGCTCGGGCCTCTGGGCTTAGTGCCGGGCGCCGGTTTGAGGTGGCAGGCTCGGGTCGGGTGGGGCTTGAACTATGCTCTGATCTTAAGGGGGCACTAACGTGAAGCACTGAACCGGTTTAGGCTCATAAAGTGTGTTCTGAGGACACGAATGTCATTATTTCATCATCATAAGTTTATTTAGAGCAGAGAAAACCTAGGTCAAAGTTCCATTTTTAAATTTCGCGCCGAAATCTATGCGTGGGCCGTCACGGATTTCAAACTGTATTGGTCGTATTTTGGCTTCATTCGCTCAGCTAAATTTTTCTGAATCTTGGTATATTAAGTCTATGGCCCCCTCTCAGGCCAATGTACTTCATTTTTGCCGATGAGGAACTACGTAGGCCCCGGTAGACGCCGTCGGATCCTATGACGTCACGGCGCTTGCTGCGCGAATTTCAAGGTGGCATCGCTACCCGCAATTTCTTGTTGCGCGTTTCTGGATCGCCAAGTCTTGTCGCGGCGAGGGTGGTCATTTTGGAATTTTAAAAGGGCAATTTTCTTATAATACTAAAATCGTTTTACTCTTTTGTGTCACTCAGTGGCGTAGCCAGGGGATGGCACACGAGGCCCGTGCCCCCCTACTCGCTCCCCGAAATCTTTTTGGCTTTGGCATGCAGAGCAGAAAATGGGATTCAACCACATCTGCCTGCCCAGCCCCCACTTCGATCAAGGAGGTGCCGCCACCCGAAAAAATTTCTGCCTAAGCCCCTGGTGGCCCTTTAAGTGTGTTACGCATGCGTTGTGCAACATGTATGTTCCACATTTTATCTCGACAAAAAACGCTTTTTTATCTGGGGCAGGCTATTTATAGCAGTTTTCTCAGGGTCAAATACTGAACTACTCTTGCTTCTTGCATTTGGGCTACCTGATTTATCCGAAACGGGCGAGCTAAAAGTAAATAGACCGGGCTCTTATATAGTTAACATATCAATATTATGTGCTTTATTAACTGCATTCGCTATTATTTTATATCCCAAATGTTATTTTCTAATCGCAGTAATAAATGTAAAATAATAAGTTTACACCCCTAACTTATAATCTCAAGAACGATAAAAGAGCTCCAAAGCGGGGAAACGTTCTTGAAAGTTCCAGCCTTGCACTAAAACGCATGCAAGGACTGCGCGGGGTATCGTTACATAGAATCCCTATAAAGACACATTCTTTTTCCGTCACGGCTACCAGTGGTCATGTGACGCGAGATGGACATGCACAGCCTGCTTTGTGTGCCCACATTGTTAACATGTGAGCTTTCGTTTTGTTACGCTATATCAGGGTTCTCGGACGCAACTCCGCAAATGGGCCGCCTTCACGAAAATTTACTCCCTCCAGGACCCCGATAGTGACGAAGGTAGGAGCGGGGATCAGAGAGGGGGGGGGGGGGATAGATTGTACAAAATGTCAGCTCACGTTGCCATTTGAAAGACGACCTTTCCCATATCTCTTATATAGGTCATTTCTGAAGAGAATTTGGCAGAAGGATTCCATCAACATATCGATACCTATCTCCAAAATGACTAAATTCTTTCACGGTTGTATATCAATACATGGTAACTGCAGGGAGTGCCTCACGAAAAATAATGCTTTAGACCTGTCAAACCTGTGTACCTCAGGAATGTACTTATAAAGAAAATAAAAAAAAAATTACAGGATATCCGCGGGTGAATGATGAAGAGCTTGGGCGAAGCTCCTGAAGCAATCATGGTCTCGGGATCCGCTTCTCGTTGAGCCCGTTTCGCAGCGGCGTCCTTGGCGCGCACCGTCTCTGGATCCGCCTGGCTGCCGCCAAGCGAGCGCCAAGCAAGGGAGCCTCTCGGGATGGAGAGGTTGCCGCCAAGCGAGCGCAGCGCCAGGTGGATCTCGAGGCTGTGCGCGCCCGCGAAGCCACCGCCAAGCGCGCGCGGCGCCAGGCGGCAGCCTCTCGAGCTGGCACCTCGGGATCCTGCCGACGAGCACGAGACGCAGCGGCCTTCCGCACCCGGAGCTCCTCGTCGTCCATGGTCTGCCAAGCAGCACGATCCGGCAAGGGCACTCCTCCACGTACGGCGACGATCAAGGAGAATGAGAGATAACGGGCGCAGCAGCCAAACTGAGACCAGCGGCACCTATAACGCCATCTAGCGTGCATTCACCTAACCGCCATATTGCACACATCTCTCTGGGACAGCGCCATCTAGTATATCGTCACACAACAGCAGTTTGCATGCATCTCTATAGGACAGCCCCATCTATTGAATGATACGGGACACGGGACGGCGGGGGAACGCCGGACGGAGTAATGACCGAACAGGTGATGCCATAAGGAGCTTCGCTTTTAAAAAAATGTATGAAAGCCGATGTGCAGGCCTCGAGCCGTTAGCGAGAGGTCCACTGGCCGCATGCAGCCCGAGGCTCACGTGTTTGAGACCCCTGCGCTAAACAGTGCGAGAGCTACATGATATTGCCGCAAGAGCGTTGGAATGTGCAGGAATAGCATAGGTCCACCGTACCGGGTGATGTCCCCCTTACGTCAAACCATATGCATCCAATGAGTAAGCGTCGAGAAGCTTATTCGCGCCTTTATTACCAAACTGGAACAAACCCCGAAAATAGACCGAAATCGCTTCGTTCACCTCCTGCCTGTCGTACCCGCGTAGCGGAATGGCCACCTTCTACCGGGACAACATCCTTAGGAAGGCATACACCATTATATTATGGAAAAAAAGAGCGCGGTACAAACCGGGCATAACATACACTGCTGAAAAATACAAGAAGTAGTCCTCAAAGAGGAGTTTTAAAGATGATATTGAGGAGTAGCACGCTGTTCGGGAACGAGAGAAATAAAGGGATGAGGTGGACAGCTGCTATGTTCATTCTGCAGAGGTCCACAAATAAATCCTAAATTTGCTCTAGTGGTGGAAGATATACAACGACTGCTGACTCCTTCACAATCCGCAAGGCAGATGCACGCCCCTGCGGCTAGCGCAAGGATTGCAAGAAACTTTAGCGCGGCTGGATATGGGATGCAACAGCGCATGGCGTGCTTCAAGCCGGAATCTCTTGATACTATGATTTTTGGGACAATAACATGTTAAAAAATAACTAAAAACTATGCCACAAAACACTGTACTAGCAGTGGTATGATATATGAAAATGATGCTTTGATAAATAGCTTTTTCTTCGTTTGGGCTGCTTATATACGTATTTTTTACGGTACACGTGGTGCATGCGGTTCGTTATAATTTTTTATCTAGGTAAGCGTATTTACAACGAGGGTAATACATATGGCTTTTTTCGTCTATTTCTCTTGCTCTGGCAAGGCGCTACTATGCTGAAGACAGGTGTTATATACTTATCCAGAAGGGTGCACGATTCACGTCGTCGTTAGAGCGTGCATTAAGTTTCAGTGCAGAGTGAAATAAAAAAAAAGTGAAGAGAGCGTACTGTTCTCTGTCTCCACTGTTTTTATTGCGCTCCCTATCAAAACTGAACCCATGCTGCAAATCACTTTCCTTGCTCCAATATATGCTACAAAACGCTCTTGATGATCCCCATTGCATTTGCAGAAAAAATACCCTCGCTGAACTACATGTTTCCACCGTGAGCCTCTTTTTACAAGAAATTACCGTAGGTTAAGGCATAATTCTTAGCGAAGCATGCACCAACAAAGCGTAGCTATTTGCCACTTAATACACCTCGCTGTCGATTGCATGTACGGGCAACACCGCCTAGATTATTGGCTCGGGCCCCTGTCGGGCCCGATCTGCGGTCGGGCCGGGCCGGGCTGGGTAAGCGAAGTATTTCCTCGGTTTTGGGCCGGGCCCGGGCCTCTCTTTGAGTCACCGGGCCGGGCTCGGGCGAATAAACTTCAACGAGAATCATGGCCCGTGCAGTGCTCTAGTGTGAAGCTAATGCTGCTAATGCTGCTAATGCTAATGGGCAATGAGATACAGAAGAAAGATTAGACACAGAGACCCGCAGTCCGCTTTTAGTTAAAGTGCACGCTGCGAATCTTTATTGTTCAACTACCCACAAGAGATTTCTCCCACCGGCACTACATTACAGGTCGACATCCAGTGCCTATAAATACGGTGTGGCCGGTGAACGGTTGTGCAGCGCGAGTAGTCGCTTTTTCAATCAAGAAACTCGCCAGCAGACGCTACCTCCGTCGCCGTTGTCTCTCGCGGGCGAGGGCGCGTTCTCGTTCCTTGGGACACATTCAGTACAATTGAAAGATCCGCCGAAGTATCTAGCCACCATCGCAGTGCCTGCAGAAGAGGCTCGAGCCAGCTGTTCTGGCCTTCTTTTAGATAAAATAAAAATAAAGAAATGCTTCAGCAACCAGGCTATGTGCTTGTCACTTGTCCCGTTAATTGGGTGGCAATCGCCGGGTACATTCCAAGGACCGACGTGTCGGCCCCCTGAAACGCACCACGAAAGCGCGGATAATTTAGAGTAGGTCAATTTAGTGCGCCAGCGATCGCCGGTTGTGGACCAAAGACCGAGTCAGAGCCCAGAGTTAATAACACAAACAATATATATTCTCAGTTAAGGCAGTACAAGCATCACACAAACATGCACACTCGGCTGGTATCAATTACAACTCACAATATAATTTAGATGGCTTGACACACGGGAACAAGACAAGGGATCGCGCCCTGCAAATGCAATCTCATGCATTACAAACTCTTCAAGAACAGTCTAAGTCCTGAATATTCATCAAACTCATCCAGTCCAGAATTCTTGGAACGTAGCTTGAATGCTTCTCTTTAGGAAACGCTCAAGAAAACTCCAGCGCTGATCGTCGTTGTTCCCTTCCGTCGTCGTCCCGAATGTTTTTCTGCCAGGAAATACTCACGCAACACTTCACTGCTCACCCGGCGTCATCACTCGATTCCTCCAGATCGACGTCTGACTGACTGCACTACATTATACAACATGTCTTCCTTGGCCGACGGAACCACACTCAACATAATTTCACCATCTCCGGACCGACTACCTTCCGTCGTCGGTGCACGCTTATACTCGTATCTCCTCCCTCCCGGGTTCGAGAAGCGTCGTGTGGGTTCTCCGATGTGCAGCACAGCCAAAGCTAGGGAAAGAGCCAGAATATTCTCGCCGGTTCCACTCGCGGTGTCGTCGCTCCGCGTTGCAGCATCATCTGTCCCTTCTAGATGTGTCCGGACTTTGCCAGGCGTTTCATCAGAGACTGCCGGGTGGGGTGAGGAGGCACGTTCGCGGCGTTTTCTTAATACTTTTTTTTTGCGTTGCGTGCGCTTGTTCAGCGAACGACTGGCGTCGTGATTTACCGCGGTCGTCCAAAGCGGCCGCGCGCGCGCCTGGTTAACGCGCTCGTTTGTGACAGTGCTCCTCTTGAATGGTCTTATGGCACAAATTCAAAGCACTAAAAAACAGGGACAAACGAAAAAGAGTGGACACGGCGAGCGCTAACTTGAAACTGAAATTTATTACAAGAAAGGAAAAAGGTAAACCCTATTAGATGGCACACATGCGTGCACACTTGCGCAGACTGCTCAGAAAAGTCCAAGAAAAACACAACAAATTCACTTTGTTAAGACGCCAAATTTCAGCAGTAGATTATACTCGCATTCCAACAGACTCAGTGAAGGCTGGCTGACACACGCATCGCCTTTCTCTTTAATATTGCCCACGAAATGCCTGCCACGGATTCTAGTGTTTTTCTTGGGGCTCTAGCTTGTACAATCAAGGTAGCGCCCCCAAAATGAGAACGATAATGGAAGAATATTCCCGCGGTTGTTGACCGTCGAGGCAATTAAACACCCCGTTTTAGAGGTCATATTGTGATTAACAATTGCGTCGAGATTATGGCTGATCTAGCACAACGCTCCAAGTACTGACCAGCTGACCCTGCGATAACACTCTTAGTCGAACACAAAGAAAAATTCTAATTTCTCGCAACGAACAAATTGAATCCAGCGTTGACGTTTATGCTTCTCCAAGGAAGCTTTCGAGAAGCGGTAAATCTTCAATCCAGGTGAATTATTCTAAAAGTTTTCAAAGCACAAGAATTCAAGCTGCTGCATCACGAGAGCGGTGATTGATCGCGGAAGCGCGTTCGGTTAGCAAAAAGTGACCAAGAACGCAAGCAAGCAGCCGCGAAGATCGCCGCTGGCCGGTGTGCCCGAAGCTGCAATCACCCCAGCGACGCGTGCGCCGCCGCTAGGGGCGCTCTCGTCAACGGAAAGTTATAAGCGCAGTATGCCCATATTTCTGTCGATCTCTTTCTTACTCTTTCTTTTCCTGTCTCTTTCCCTTTGTCCTTTTCTTTCCAATTTGCTCTTTTTTGTGTCTCTTTTTTGTGTCTGTTTCTTTCTATCTCCTTCCCTCTGTCTTCCCGTTCTTTCTCTCTAGTTCTATCTTCCTCTTTATTTCTATCTCTTTCTCTCTTTCTCTCTCTATCTGTTTCTCTCTCTATCTCTCTCTTTGTCTATCTCTTTCTCTATCTCTCTCTTTCTCTCTCTCTGTGTGCTCGTCTTCTCGTTCATCCAAGGACAATGCGGGGCAGCTGGAGAGCGCGCGCCAGGCGCACATTGCGTTACACGCGCAAGAAAGGCAGATGACATTCATGATGATGATAGCTTATGCGAACGGCATACCGAAAACAATACCAGCTCCGCTGAAAAAAGCTTTAAAACAAGTCACCGCGTGCTACGCGCCCACTGCGTCTGCGCCGTTTGCGCGAGTAGCAGCGCAGTAGGGGCGTGAAGACGGGTGAGAGCGTACTCCACACCGGTACTATGCTAGCCACCACACCGGTACTGCGCGATGGTCTTGCCAAGCATAGCAGGTCTACAAATAGAGGCGGGTGGGCGGGGGACGTGCGAGTCGCGTTAGTTTGTAATCGTGGCTGGGGCAAGTGTGGCTGCCTGTGCTCGCTAGGCTGTGGGCTATTGCGATGCTTTCGCATTTCGAAAACTCCATTGCATGCTGCGCACAAGTAACCGCTTCGCCTCACAGGTCCATTGCATGTCGCAATTGTTTAAAATAGCCTTTCACATTTACATTCATTCGTAGGAGAGAGAGAGAAAAAAACTTTTATTTTCGAAATCCAAGTCTGGGTCTGAGCTCTAGGGTGAGGCTTTACTTACCTCCCCTGAGATGGTTGGTATATGGGTAAAGAGAGCTGCCCACAAGGAGGTGGTTTCGCCCAGATTCGCAACCCAGGACTCCCATGTAAGTATGATGAAGTGGAGTGAATGGCGTTGTGGCGTAGTGGCCCTTGGGCAGTGCCAGTATGTGTGGGATAGAGTCGGTATGGAACCGCACACTTGGTAATGAGGTGTATTTGGGGCATGTTGTATTTGATACAGTGCGAAGTCATTCGGTAGAGAGTGCGTTTGTGCTTGCCTCAAGAGCGCGGTTTCTTTTCTCGAAAAAGCGTCGGGCGGTCTAGGAAGCTCTCTTCGGGCTATTCGGAGGGATTTTAGGAGGGCCTTTCGTTCCTTATGGCGTTCTGCGCGGTCCACTGTCGGCAGATAAATGTCAGGCCAACCTTGCGAGGTATGTGAACACCAGGGTATTGAGGCCTCAGCGTGCGTCCGGGAGTTGCCCAATGAAGAAGAGTGACCTGGCGTCCTTTCCAGGTGTACTAATATAGCGGGAATATGATGCCCCTAAGTAGTGAGCTCAGCCAGTACGTTTGGAGGGAGTTGGTTCTCGAGGAAAGCCCGTAGGGCTGCCCGTGAGTATGTCCAGACCATGATTTCTTGAGAGGCGTGCTCATGCTGTGTGATGGCTTGCGGTATGGCCAGTATTTCTGCTATTGCCGCGGAAGGAACGTCGTGATGGTGTTTTACAATTATTTGACGACATGGTTCCATTGTTGCTGTGACTGCTTTTGCCAGCTCTAAAGCTGGCATCGGCGTGGTATGAGGTCGTATCACTTTGAAGCTGTCGGCGGCAGCGCGATTGGCGTCTTTCAACATCTCGTTCAATGTACATGTGTTTTAGTATTGGTCTAACGTCGATGTATGGATGTACGTTCCATGGGGGAGCTGGCGGTGGCATAGGAGGCAGATTGGCGGTATTGTGTGCCCCAAGTTCAAGTAAGCGACGGCCCTGGTCAGGGGCTGTCTAACCTTCTTCAAGCATTACTAGTCTTTCGCTCAAGTTGCTGTATATTACTGTCGCATCCACGAAGGCATTTGGTGCATAGCTCGGTACCCCAAGGGTTACGCGCGTGATGCCTCGAAGGAGGTTGTTGAGTTTGCGGAGTTGGGTCGCGGTGAGGTGCTTGTATGGAAAGCCGTGCATAATCTTGGTGTATGCTAAGGCTTCTGTGATGCGCCGGAGCTCAGCTCCTTTGAAACCATTATTCTTGTTCGCTATTCGTTTGAGCATATGCGTGATCTGACTGATCTGTTGAGTTCGTTGCATCCATATGTCTGATCTGCCATCCTGCTGCCAATAAAATCCCAAAATACGTATGTGTTGTTTTCTTGGTATCGTTTGTCCATGCACGTGAAGCTGCATGAGGTGCCGTCTTTCTTCTTCTACTCTGGTATGGTCATTCAGGACGACTATGTATTCGCATTTTCCAGGGGAGCACTGAAGTCCAAGACTAGCGAGGTACTGCGCAACGGTGTTTATTCCTTACTGTAATGTGTGTTCCTGCTCGCAAGCGTTACTTGTCGTGCACCAAAGCGTGATATCATCCGCATAGATGATATGCCTAAGCCCTGGAATTGAGTTTAGTTCGGTTTGAAGATCTTTCAGTGCAACATTAGTGTTGGAGAAAGTATGGCCCCTTGGGGCGTTCCTCGTCTTAGCGCATGATTCGTCGTAGTGAAATTATTCTTAGCTATTTTATATTGTCGGTCGCTGAGAAAGCAGCGGATGTAGTCTGCGAAGCACCAGCCTGGTTGAGTGTCATACACCTTCTCCAATAGAGCCGCGTGTTTGGTGTTGACGAATGCTTTATGTTTATCAAGGCCAACAAGGGGACGTGTTTGAACTCTGCTACTCCTTTCGTAGAAGGTTTTAAGGTGGAACCGC
Source organism: Rhipicephalus sanguineus (assembly GCF_013339695.2). Classification (NCBI taxonomy): domain Eukaryota; kingdom Metazoa; phylum Arthropoda; class Arachnida; order Ixodida; family Ixodidae; genus Rhipicephalus; species Rhipicephalus sanguineus. The sequence goes on from NC_051184.2 coordinate 100,393,141, forward strand.
ATGGCGCGACTTCAGGCGCGATTGACGCGCGCTTGGAAGGACGTGCGCGTTTTTTTTTGGTCGAACGCCATCTAAATATTGCGCCGTTGGGTCCCCCATGGAGCAGAGTTTTGGGTGAAGACGACTGTTTGGTTTCTTTTGATGCCGCCAGACGACGCTGACCTCCATGCATCTCGGCGAAACTTTTAGGGGCGAAGCTCCTTAAAGCGGCACCCGTTCGTCCCTCGTAGTGCGTAACCAGTCGTAACGCTAGTACCAGATCTTGACCTCCAAGGTGGTGCCGGTGGGACATTTCTCCTGTGCGTTGTTGAACAATAAAAAATTCGCAGCGTGGCCGTTAACTAAAAGCCGAATTCTTCTGTCTCTCATTCCCCATTAGCAGCCATTGGCATGTTCCAGTAGGAAACGTTAGTAGAAGTAGATGTGTAAGTGTTAGCTAAAAGCCGACTTCTTCTGTCTCTCATTCCCATTACCAGCCATTGTTTACCTCCAAGGTAGTGCCTGGTGAGATTTCTCCTGTGCCTGATTAGACAATAAAAAATTTGTTCAAAACGCCGTTGATTGATGAAATAAACCAACGAAAGACGCCAGATGTTTTCTAAAAGCAAAACGAAAAGACGCCAGATGTTTTCTAAAGCAACGGTTTTCTAAACAATGAATATTCACAGCGTACATGCAAAATAAAGTGAGCTGCAAGCCGTCATAACTCTCATCGAACCTTTAGTATAATCGCGCCCGATCTCACGTCGGTGATGATGTACTGGGCAGAATTCACGGACGATTCACGGTTTACCGATGAACCTCCGCAGCTTCGCCCACTCATCATCATTCACTCCGTGGATATCCTGTGATTTCTTTTTTGAAGCTGGCGTGCGCATCTGACGAAAATCTAAGAACCCGACAAACGCGGTGCGAACACACCCCTGCTGTCTACCCCTGCTTTCTTTCCATGCTGGTGCGCTTGCGACCACGGCAACGCCGGCGTTCTCTGCGCGTCGCGTCTTTCGCTTGCGAAGAACGCGCCATGCGGTTCCGCCTTGAAGCCTCCCCCGTATTTTCTTCCCGTTCTCCGTCTTCGATCGCGCTGTTGTTATATTCACTTACCTCTGTCTTTAACTGATGCATGGTATATCATGGTGAATGTATATCTTTCTTTGAGGAGGAGGTATTTGATATATTTCATTATTGGAAATAAGATTCGGCGCCTACTGAATATTGACGGGAAGCAATGTAATATAACTCGGACAATTTTGCCATCCAGATAAGCAAGCTAAAAAGACTTTCAGAATTAACTTGTGCTGTTTTTGTGGCTGAACGTAATGAGCATTGAGCTATAGGGCTGACATGAACGACTTCGTCAGCAATGCGCCTGATACAGGTGTCCGGAACAGTCCGAAATAATTTTGTTAGTTTGCTCCTTTGTTAGGCTTACTTTACCATTTTCTTATAGCATAGTACATAGTGATCTAAATCCGACAGACACCGTTCTGCCAATGGAGAGTGCTCAAAATCATTCTCCTTTTGTCTAAACTGTAGTGGGAAAGAGAGACAGCATCGAGTAGGAGTGGAAGAAGACCAAGACGAAGAGCCGATCGAGAGCGCGCGTTGCAGTGTTTGACACCGCTGAACGCAGGCCTTTGGTTTTGTTAATAAACCCCCTTATAATTCTGCGTTTCTGCGGCGGCAGAAACGTGCCACATGTCCTGCATAGCCGCAAGAATAGCAGATAGGGCGGTTGTCTGCGGTGCGCCACGGGTCAGGACACGTAGCGACGGGTCGGCCGAACGGAACTGGTGATGACTGAACAGGCACCGGCGAGGGAGAATAAGTTGGCTGACGGGGCGCTCTGGCTGCGACGACCTGTGCGTACGTCAAGGGCGCAGCCTCCAGAGGTGGTAAACGAGGGAAAGGCAAAGCGTCAGTTACCTCTTCTTGGATAGCTTGTCGTATAGCTGGGGCCAGATGATGTGTCTGTGCTGGTTCGGGCGTGCTTGATAAAATGGAGAGCTGCCGAGCGACCTCCTCACGCACAAACTGTTTTATCTGAGCCAACATGGAATTCTGGTCTCTGAGAGTCAAAGCTGCGATCGAGTCACGATGTTCCAGAGAGCGTCGTGTCTGGGCGCGTTGCTTGCGCAACTCGTCGAAACTCTGGCACAAACTGACCAGTTCGGCTACGGTTTGTGGGTCCTTGGCTAACAACATCTGGAATGCGTCATCGGCTATTCCCTTGAGAATCTGCTTGATCTTGTCTGCTTTGAGCATCGATGGGTTCACACGCTTGCACAAGTCGACAACGTCCTCAATGTAGCTGGTGAAGTTCTCTCCTGCCTGTTGAGCGCGCTCACGAAGTCGCTGTTACGCGCGGAGCTTTCGTACAGCGGGGCGGTCGAAGACTTCTGAAAAGGCCGTCTTGAACGAAGCCCAGCTGGTAATATCAGCTTCGTGATTCCGCAACCAGAGACTAGCGACGCCGGCCAAGTAAAAGCTAATATAAGTCAGCTTAGCCGCATCGTCCCGCTTGTTCGCTGCGCTCACCTTGTGGTATGTAGCCAACCACTCCTCAACGTCTTGGTCGTCAGTGCCGCTGAAGATCGGCGGGTGACGCAGTGGCAACACGCCGGGACATGCAGTGGCTGGAATCTGGGAGGTACCTTGGTTGGTGGATTCTTCCGGCATTGCTGACGCTGGAGGTAAGGTGCGGCTTCGTAGATCCAGCTTCGAAGGGTGCCCAGCACCTCCACCAAATTATAAGGGGGTTTATTAACAAAACCAAAGGCCTGCGTTCAGCGGTGTCAAACACTGCAACGCGCGCTCTCGATCGGCTCTTCGTCTTGGTCTTCTTCCACTCCTACTCGATGCTGTCTCGCGGTCTCTCTTTCCCACTACAACACAAATAACTCCGTTCGTTTTCAGTTAATAGAACACATAGTACTCTTAATAGTGTCCGCATTAGAGTGCATTTGCAAAAGATTAGATTCATATCCTCATCCCTATTCAACAAACGTAAACACGAAAAAGTTGTTTTGCTGAATAATAATAAATTCTCGGCCTATTTAATAACTTATGCCGCGTACTACCGACGATTATGCGAAATATGGCTCGTAATTGTAGACGTTACGTTAAAAAAGATCAGCGATGACATTCCGGGTTTACTCCTACAACGAGAAGCGCAAAGCTGCCTGTCTACCAGTATCCCCGCACTCAGTCATTCTCACCGTCGACATCATTGCAATTATGTTCAGAAGGGACACATGGGTAGTCGTGTCAATAATGGAAAGCACAAAGGAAATCTGGAAAGCACACGATACATGACAAGGCTCCTTCAAGCAATACGGAGTTCCTGGTGTTCACGGCATGCCTTTCTCATGCGGAGAAGCTGCCTAGCAGCTGAGTTCGTTTGTGTTGTGATCACGCTATGGGAAGTCGACGCATGATTAGTGCTACTGTAAACAAAAGTTTACCCAGCTGGGAGGTCTTGGGAGATGATGCTCCCGCTTAAGTACGGTGACCTCTCCCCAACTCGAACAGATCGGAATTTACCGGAGTATATACGCTCATTCGCTGCCGTTCTCCTCCCGTGGGCTATGGACGGAGGAAATGGGCGCCCATTCCCTGATTATACTCCGGTGCTCATGGAGCAAGTACTCCGGCGCATCGCTCAGCGGCTTTCCATTGGCTCCTGGAGGAATGACGTGGGCAGCCACTCCATTTGTAAAGATCTTCATACCGCCCGAACCATCGCGGCATCTCTCACCGACACTTGCTTTCCCATGGTAGAGGTTGGGTGATCGACAACCCTACGTATATATCTGGGAACGGAATGATGACCAGGCTTTGCTGGATAGGACGGTGCAGCTCACAAGGGGAGAGGGAGAGAGGGTGGCCTGCGCGGGGGAAGTCGGCCGCCGAGGAGTGAAGAGAGACGTTCAAGCAGCGATCGACGAAAGATCCTTCTTTATTTCTCTAACAGTTCTAAATATGTAAATAAACGTTTTGTTACAATTTGGAAACCTAGCGTCTTCGATTTATTGAAATCTAACCCTTTTATAACAACCAATATGGCACAGCTCAAGCCACCCGACTCGAAGTGCAGCGAGGATTGTGCGAAGCCTTCGGCCACGTTTGGAAAAAAAATCGTTTCGTGCACCTTGTGGACATTGCAAGCGACTACAAGCGTCAACGAATTTTGTCATCAACAGCAGCGAATACCGGGAACATTAATCACGTGGTGGTGCCGTGCAGCAAACAACACGTTGTGATCTCGCGAGTGGCGTACAAGCGCATAGTCGCGGGTGCGGCCCAAAACTACTGAGTGAGCTCTTTTAGGGGCGAAGCTCCTTAAGGCGGCACCCGTTCGTCCCTCGTAGTCGTCGTCATCGTAGTAGTCCGTAACATGTCTTACGCTTTGACCTCCAAGGTGGTGCCGGTGGGAGATTTCTCCTGTGCGTTGTTGAACAATAAAAAATTCGCAGCGTGCGCGTTAACTAAAAGCCGAATTCTTCTGTCTCTCATTCCCCATTAGCAGCCATTGGCATGTTCCAGTAGCAAACGTTAGTAGAAGTAGAAGTGTAAGTGTTAGCTAAAAGCCGACTTCTTCTGTCTCTCATTCCCATTAGCAGCCATTGTTTACCTCCAAGGTAGTGCCTGGTGAGATTTCTCCTGTGCGTGATTAAACAATAAAAATTTTGTTCAAAACGCCGTTGATTGATGAAATAAACCAACGAAAGACGCCAGATGTTTTGTAAAAGCAGAACGAAAGAACGCCAGATGTTTTTCTTAAAGTGTAGTAGTAGTAGTTGTATGTAGCCACCTCGCCCTATCGTCAACGGGCGAGGTGGACCGGCAACGGCGCGAGGACCCTGCCGTACGAGAGTTAAATCACACTAAAAGACATACTTTGCGGGCGATACACTCTAGTGAGCTTTCAACTTTTCGTCTTAATGTACATGGTAAAGAAATTATTTCTACGAAAAACGCAAGGCACACCTTGAGCAATATATTTGGTTTTGGGACGCTAAATGGAACCATGAGGCGATGCGAAGCCGGAGCACTTGCACGATCGCGTTCCGTTGGCTTTCGTTGGGCATGCTACCGACCTCGCGTCGTGGAACGCGCGTTCTGTCTTCCCTCTAGCCTCGCCTTTAATTCGCACAGGGCGAGCGGGGAATGCGGTCGCTCTTGGCGCTCTTTCGCTCGGGAGCGGACTTCTTCCTTGCATTTCACCGATCACAAGTGATAATGAAGGGACCACGTAAACCAACAGTACAATAAAAGTTGGATGTTTAATATATACACGATGTTTCACACTCTTTATATTATGTACCGGGCGCATTTCACGGAAGAGTTTCACGGTTTACAGATGATTCCCTCCGTAGCTTCGCCCCACTCATCATCATTCACCCCGTGGATATGCTGTGATTTTTTAGGGGCGAAGCTCCTTAAGGCGGCACCCGTTCGTCCCTCGTAGTCGTAGTCGTAGTGCGTAACCAGTCTTACGCTTTGACCTCCAAGGTGGTGCCGGTGGGAGATTTTTCTTGTGCGTTGTTGAACAATAAAAAATTCGCAGCGTGCGCGTTAACTAAAAGCCGAATTCTTCTGTCTCAATCCGCATTAGCAGCCATTGGCATGTTCTAGTAGAAAACGTTAGTAGAAGTAGAAGTGTAAGTGTTAGTTAAAGCCGACTTCTTCTGTCTCTCATTCCCAATAGCAGCCATTGTTTACCTCCAAGGTAGTGCCTGGTAAGATTTCTCCTGTGCGTGATTAAACAATAAAAATTTTGTTCAAAACGACGTTGATTGATGAAATAAACCAACGAAAGACGCCAGATGTTTTGTAAAAGCAAAACGAAAGAACGCCAGATGTTTCTAAAGCAAAACGAAAAGACGCCAGCTGCTTAACGAAAGACGCCAGATGTTTTCTAAAGCAATGGTTTTCTAAACAATGAAAATTCACAGCGTACATGTAAAATTAAAGTGAGCTGCAAGTCGTCATAACTCATCGAACGTTTAGTATAAACGCGCCCGATCTCACGTCGGTGATGATGTACTGGGCAGAATTCACAGAAGATTCACGGTTTACCGATGAACCTCCGCAGCTTCGCCCACTCATCATAATTCACTCCGTGGATATGCTGTGATTTTTTTTTAATTATTTGCGTCATTTTTGTCGATAAGTGCTAAAATTGGGTAAGGTTATGCTGATAGCTAAACAGATTACCAAGACTAGGCTAGCATTAGAGGCTGACAGTAGAAAATTGAGCCGAAATTTCGAAAATGCGTTGTTTGGACAACGTGTTTTTTTTTAATATGGATAACTGCGGTAAGTTTAAACACACCACAGTAACTCTAAAAATATACATTAATTGAAAACACCATAGTTGTGGGTTGATTCAATAAAGAGTTATTAACAGGAATGTGCGAATATCAAATTTTTCGAATACGAATCGAATACGAATATCCACCTTCGAATATCGAATCGAATATCGAATATCAAAGGAAAAATGCTTCCACAGTAACGATATTTTATTTAACATGTAGCTATTTGAAGAAAAAGAACTAGGGGTGTACGAATATGAAATTTTTCGAATACGAATCGAATACGAATATCCACCTTTGAATATCGAATCGAATATCGAATATCAAAGGAAAAATACATCCACAGTAACGATATTTTATTTACCATGTAGCTATTTGAAGAAAAAAAACATTAACAGCCTGACTGGCAACACAACACAACATACAATGCTATCTCCAGAACACAATGTCCAGGCTAGCACAATGCACATCACAACACAAGCAAATGTGACGGCACAATGAAAGTAATGACTACATGTTATCATCAAGAAATATGAGTTGATCCACATGATCAGGCAGCAGGCGCTCCCTTGTAACAGAGACACCCCCCCCCCCTCTGCCACTGAAAAGGCACGCTCGCTTGGAACAGAAGTGGCTGGTATAGGAAGTTACATGGAGCCAAGCTTTGCCAGACTGGGGTACCTGAAGGTGCCTACAGTCCGCCACCAGTCACGTGGGACACTGTCCTTCTTCAGAAGTGGTCACGCACTGTGAACGAGTGGAAGTGCGGCACGTTACGGCCGCATAATATTGAAAATGTACGGTTACATGATCGCCAACAGCGCTGCATGTCGGAGATGCACAAGAAATAAATGATACGAATTGGGGCGCTCGTCGCAGGCAGATATCGTGCCTCCGTGTACTTACGATGTTTATCGCTCCTCTCGGCAACGTTTTTAGCGATACGAACGCAGCAGAAATGTGGAAGACGAGTTATTTTATGCATGATAATCGAATCGCATATTCGAATTTTTCGGAATACACGATTTTCGAATCGAATATGAATATATCAAATGTGATATTCGACGAATATTCGAAACTTTCGAATATTCGCACACCTATAGTTATTAAAGGCCAACTCCGGCGATTTATGGCCATGTCAAAGTAATGGTGTTTGTATGTTCCTGAGACGCTCCTGTTACGGGCCCGATAGCAAAAATACTCGGCTAATTGGAGAATAATTTTAAGTAAGCAAAAAAGCGCTACACCGAAAGCGAAACCCAACCAAGTGTACTGTCTACGTATGACGTAGACGTTGTTACGAACGAACCGGAAGTCGTGCAAGGCATGCCGGTCACGCCGGCGCGGAGTACTGTGACAGCCGGGACGACCAGCGAAGCACCGGCCAAACCAACGCTGTCTGTCGCCTTGTGCACAGCAGACGCTCGCTGTAGCGGCCGAAGCGCCGAAGTTAGCGGTGCCCTCGGCTCCGTCACTTCCGCCGCGTTCCCAATACTGACGTCACAGACGCAATGTTGCCAATAATTGTGGGAAGCCAGGAGGGCGTTTGCAGACAATCTTTAAAATTCATTTGCAAACAATCTGCGCATGTATCAAGCCTGTAATTTGGCATAAATGACGGAAACGTGCAAAGGAACGTACACAGCGAATTTCATTGAGATCCATCGTTCTCGAAAAATCGCCGGAGTTGTCCTTTAAGTGTTATAAGTAAACATAATTGGTAAAAAGACATTTTTGGTCTGGTTAGTAAGTTTTGTCCGCTTTCCATATTAATAAACGCAAGGTCGATGTCTATTATAAGTGTAAATAATCTTGATCTTTCATGTAAACTGAACTAATAGAACATGAAAACTGAAATCAGTATTAATTTTTTATATATTTAGCGAATGGAGCTAGAGAAAGGTGTTTGGTACAGATTTTTAGGCTCAATTTGGCGAAAAAATTATTTTACATTGTAAGTGGTCTCCGAGATGTCAATATAGAAAGGTAATGGGCACCTCGGAGAATGTGGTCCGTCCATAACAAGAAAGGGAGAGAGGGATGACGAGACCAGTTTGTGGGTGACGGGGAACGCAAAAGGAATTCACGGGTTGCTTGGCACTAAAACGGGTTGTGGGACGTTTGACGTTTCCTTGGAAAGAGGTTATTGTCTGTCGACCCCCCTTCCATGTTTGGGATTATTGTAGTAGTAATGGTTCGAGGTTAAAAAAAACGCTTATTTCTGCGATGCATTAAAGAGCATGGCTCAGCGTCGTTGGGGCGAGGGGAAGGAAATGGTACATAAAGGAAAATGAAGGAGAAAGAGTGGGCACCTTCTTGAGAAATTAGCCGTCTTTTCGGTGTTGCTGAGGGGGGAGGGTACGATTGCGCTGCGGCTTTTATTTTTCTCTTTTCCGCCCTGCTGCCAAGGCCGTGTATGTAGTTTTTTTTTGGGGGGGGGGGGAGTTTATCTCCCCGACCAGACAGTTAAAACTGTCAAGACGTTCACATTCAAGTAGAGTGTCTTTGTGAATAAAACATTTCTCTCTATCTCTCTCTGACGAACAGTGCCAACACCTCCTAGACAGCTTTCAAGCCTGCGCGTCACGTGATGTGACGTCGACGACGTCACATCGCGCCGGCCTACATCGGCTGCGAGAGCTTGCCGCGCGCGCGCTCCTCACGCGAACTACTGCCTCTGACCGCTCAGAAGAGATCGCCAGGTCAACATGATTTATCAGGGTAACGAGAAATAATGAATATCATGAATGGAATAACATATATTTATTTATCGCAAGCAGGCGCCGTCTGCATAAATATCACAGTGTACACTGTTCTCGGCCCAGATAGACGGCGGCCAGCAAAAGATATTTCACTTCATACTGAAGATGTGCCAAAAGTACAGAATACAGATGTTGCCATAAAAAGTGCGCAGCATAAACGGGTGAATGAATGGCAGAGAAAACAAGTTATTGCACTTATTAGAGGCAGACATAGTACATCATATCACAGATAACTATCTGTTCTTTTGTCAAAGCAGGCACAGTTCGCATCTCAATAAAATGAAAGAAAACAAAATATAACACATTGTTGCACCAAAAACATTCCCAAACTTTGGAACATGAAGAGCATAATCCCATTTAAATTGTAGGTTAGAGGAAAATATTGCATTCATTTATTACAGTAGTAGTAACACACAAGACATCATATTGTAAATTCAAGCACTTGTCAAAACGTCGCAATACATAAAACACACTGGTGACTGAAGTGTGAACCATAGCACGATAAATAAGTCACACAAAGAAAACTAATTGTACTGCTGCTACAGGTGCAAGCATGTCCTAGAAAACAAAAGTCACACAAAAATCCCAAAACACAAATCACATTGCACACCAATATATCTCTACAGAAAGCGCACAAGAAAAGCATACATAGCTGTGAGCCACAGCAGGCACTGAGACAGCTCAGTGAGCAAATGAGCACAACACGTTGACATGCCAAGAACACTTAAAAAGAGATTTTAAAGCTATGTAGTGTCATTTAAATACAAAACAAACCGAAAACAAGGCTCGTTGCACAACAGACAGAAGTATGACAAGGAAATCAAGTCGGGACTGTGAAATAAAATGACCTCAGTGCAGTTTCACACGAATAAATGTGGAGAGCGCTTCACCTGGAAAAATCACTTTTCCAGAAAGATTTGGGCCTTTCTGTTTTTTGCCTTCTGTTCCTTCCCAATGCGTAAGAGATCGTTCCTCTGCTTGCACAAGTTGTTAAGCATGATGTTTGCTGCGCAGTTTGCTACTAGCGTGACGAGGAAATCATAGGTGTGTCCATTTTCACACGTATTTATGTCCTCAAGCCTCGGCAGACATTGCAGTGTCAATTGCCGAACGACATTCTTTTGGTTCGGGCCATGGAGAAACTGGGTGAAGTTACTTTGCGCCATAAGCTTTCTAACTACAACCTCCGTGTACATAACTATTGTAATCGCAAGGGCAGATGGAAATTTGAGGCCACCTCGATCAAGTTGTGTGATTAAAGAATGGGTGTCCTCTTCTGTTTCGGCCTCATTTCTAGTAATGACCAAGTGCCCTTGGCAGCTTTTGCACTTGAGAACTTTCATCGCCGCGTGTGCGCAATACCCACCAACATAACCAATCACTGGCATTTGAGCTCTGAGCTCATCGAGGTCAGCATCGCTGACGTGAACAGTAAAAGAGCTGCCCGCATCACTGGCACGGTCTATTTCTTCAATGCCTCTGAGGTCATCGCTGCTCATCCTTGGAAGGGCATTTTGGAGGCGAATCCTGCCCTCTGTTTCGCAAAGCTGACGAACAGATATGTGGTACTGCCCGCCAGCCATCTGCCTGTATTGTCCGAAACGACTCTCAAGGAGATCCGTTTGGACTTTGCCTGGTAGGATGTACTTGAAGTGAAGCTCACTAATGCAGTACTTTACCAATGCCAAAAGGGATTGAGCAGAGAGCCGCAGGGCACTCAATGTCTCCTGGGTAAGTACTCCAGTGTCGTGCCTATAAAATTCCCACACGTCGAGCCATGTGATAAAAGCACTGAGAAAGCTTGCCTTTGGGTCATCTGTCTGGTTTGACATGGGCTCTTCATAAACATTACGGTGATGGAATCCTTTACTAGGTGTCTTTACATTGACAATACTCCACCAGCGAAGAATGATTTTGATGAAGTCTGCTGTCGCTGCCGCATGTTGAAAATCGACTTCGCCAGTGCGAGCAGTCAGGGCTTCGGCTACGTGTGGATTCAAAACCTGCAGCACCAGTTTCACATCCTGCCGTTCCAAGTTGCTCAGATTAAGAGCTTTTGATGTCAAGCCATACCCAGACTTTAGAAGAAGAGATGACTCCTCTTTATCCAAATCTCTCAAATGCTTAAATGAGGCCGTCATTTTGCATTCGGGACGAACATCATTGTTCGAAAGCTCAAAGCGTGGGTAGAAAAAGCAAGTTCCATAATTTTTTTTGGTTGAGCCAGTTATTCCTTACGCATTTAAACAGATGCACAGCATCTACCACGTAAAATAATGGTCGAGCTGGGTCTGCCGGATGCGGGTAAACATGGCTAAGCTTTGCTTTTGACAGAAACATCTTCATTGCCTTCCTGTTGAGTGAGTTATTGTCGCAGACAACGGCTATGACCCTGTATCCAATCTCTTCTAAGCGCAAGATCACCTTTTTCAGCATGGCATGAAGGTCATCACCCTGTAAGGTTTTAACCGGAAGAATGTGCGTCACCTCCTTGAACGAGCTCAGTAGACTTTGTATCATAAATACATGCACCGAGGTGGCTACTTCATTCGAATTGACTGCTGCACCACATATGTTCCCACCCTTGTAATCTCAACAAGGCTTGATATGAATCTCGTCAAGCATCAGCGTCACAGTGTGTTCATGTGGCTGCAGGTGTTTGAATCTCTGGGAAACATACTGAAGGAAAGTGGCATCAGATGAATCGATTTTTGGGCACATTTGAATAGACGAGCACACATTTCTAATAGTGCTTGGATGCGGCAAGGTTAGTACACTCGTTCTTCTTAGAAACTTGTACGCATGTGGTGATATTGTATGCAAGATGCATGCAAACACCATTACCTGTGCGCTGTAGTGAATACGCTTTGCAGAAAGCAGTAGCAGCTGCTCCTTCATGAACTTTACCACCTCTTTCTTGTCTTCAGTAATGCTACCTTCCAATTTGTCGAGAAGGGATTGTATTTCAAGCGACAGGTGGCGACAACTGCAGCGCTCCTCAGACAGCATGCAAAGGTTGTTCAAAATTTCCAACAAGGAACTTACTTTTTGAACTGAGTCAGGTACAACAGTGCTACCAAGGTTCTTGATTTGTGATCCTTGATAGCAGGCAATGACTTCGAGGTTTTCAAACACTGTCAATGACGCATTCAACCAAGGTTCACGAAAGTCGATGATGTTCAAAAACATCGAGCACTCTTCTTTATGAATCACAGTCCACTTTGGCGACATTGAGACTACTTGCAGGCGAGCCTTTAGTTCTTCGAGGGACAAAAAATGGTCTCTTTCCTGTTCCGCTTCGTATGACGCCAGTGATTCTTCAACAGCATGGGCGAGTTGGGAAGCTTCTTTTCGGCTGCTCTTGGCATCAGGTGTTTCTCTCGTGTTGTGGTCTGATACTGAAATGTAGGACGGGCAGCCGGGAAATATCGTTGGCACAGATCCAGGACGTAACCGCGGTACTGGCAGTGCGACTTCGATAACTCTTCCTGTCCTTGGATCCGTGTACGATGTCGTCCGCTCGATGCATGAAGCGTCGAAATGATCCGCGCACACCTGCACAAACGAACAAACGTTTCATGAACATCTGAGAAGACACTTTTTAAAAGAACTAAGTGCGCTCCCACGGACGACCCCCAGGCGACTATGTGTGAACAAAGAGTCGCCGGCCATCCTTGCTACGAACGTGATCTTGTGGCCGATTCTCATCGACTCTGTGTCAGCGCTTAGCAAGGAACAGCGGCTACACGGTCCCATATTTCATATCACATTGCTTCTACCTGTACAATCAACGAGGATCTGGGACAAGAGATCACAAATCCTTACCTTAGTGCACGACGTGGGCACGAAATCCTTCCTAGGAATGGCGCGTAGCCGCTTGTTGAGAGCGTCGCCGTCTTTAGGGAAGGAAAACACTTGTATCTTCTTTCCCGTCCTGTAGTTTCCGGTACATTCCGGCACAGAACACTTATTAGGCATTGTCGTATCACTAGAACATCACGCACGGAAAAGAAATTGCCGCAAAACAACAGCGGCAAACGACAAACGTGACATGAACCGACCCACGCTGCGCTCGCTGCCGCTGCGGCTTCCCCGAGTGTCGGCCGGGCGGGAATGACGTCAGATCGCTGGGCGCAGGCCTGAAAAGCTGTCTAGGAGGTGTTGACAGTGCTCGAAGACGGGACACAGTTTGGACCTGGACAATGCAACCACTCTGGCCCGTGAACAAAACAGGGAAAAACGAAATTCCCCGAATCCTGGTGCACATATCGTGACGCCTCGGCGTGCAACACCATCCGTGGCCTTCTGCCGGACGTTTGCAAGGACCTACGTTTCGAGTAGACTAGTCGAGATTCCCTCATTTCTGTCAGTATGTACTGAAGATGCAATTGTCATAGGTGGCGTAATGTTTGCACCTTTTATTGTTAATTTGTGTTGTTAAGTGGGAGTACTTTTGTTTACTTTGTGCTCGAGGCTGTACCTTTGAAAGCTATACATGCTCATGCAATAACTATTTTAAAAATGTCCGTTACGAAAAGTGTCATGACAGAGCGCGGGCAGCAAATTAAGAAAGAAAGCTGCAACGCCGACTTGCCCCGAAGCCTGCTTTGCAAAGCAGAATACAGGTACGCTTTTCTTATGGAGCGTCCGGAATCATACAAACTGGAAGCGCCTAATATGCGGGAAGTTGGACGATAAGCACATATTGAAATGCAACTGTACTAATCAGTAATAATACTTTCTAAAATTAGTAAGTTAATCGGGAGAGGCATTCTTGTTACTTTCATGGAGAGTACCGAAATTCACTCATTTTATTGAAAAACAAATTGTTTGGAAGATTGAGCAGAAGTAGAGGTATTGAATTAGAAATGTATGGAAAAGTTTGGCGCGTTTTGCACTTTGTTTGCGGGGCGGAGGTATGTTATTATCACAGAGCGGCTGGCTGATATCATAGTACATGGGATGTGCTTCTTGATGTTGACTTCTTTGTGATATTGTGTTCTTTGTGTTGTCTGTTTAATTAGTGCTGCTCTGTCAAACTTTGTCCTTAATTTTAGTATTGACTATGCTGTAAGAACCTGGGTGTTCTCATGGACTGGCACTCTGTATGGTAATAAATGAGTATCTGGGGCTTAAGGGTCCTCAGTTTTCGTGTTTGTGGTATGATTTACAGTTCTCATGTACTACATTTTTGCAAAATTATGCAGGACGAAATCAGCTGAATCCTCGCGTCGTCAATGGATCTGATGGATGGTCCGTCGTGGATGGTTTCCGGCGACTGCGCTTCCTTCGTTTCTTGTGCATTCTTTTGCGGAATTCTGGGCTTCATTTCGACACGCTGCCCTTAAAACTTGAGTGCTGTTGATTTCACGTGGTCCAACTTCTGCTTTGTTTTTTGGTGGCTTTTTTCATCTTTGTTTCTTCCATTGCTTTCCCAAATGCTGGATCATGAAGCGAAAACTGCAGCTTTTTGTGAGTAAATGAAATAATAAGAGTTGAAGTGTTCTCTTGAATTTCATCTGCTAGAGCTCTGTGGAAAAAAAAGTACACAGTGACTCTGCAGTGTTTTGAACAGAACTCCTTCGTGCAACCAACGCGTGACATGATCAGCATAGAGTAAAGTAACTGTAACAGCGGAGCAAACAGAAAAATATTCCCGATGCATCTCACTGAAATTCCATCCGGATGGAGTAAGGAACTTCGTGAAATACTCCGGAGGTTCCACAAAAAAACTCTGGATAAGAGGAGTGAAAGAACAGCGAAAAATAGTCCGAAGATGCCACGCAAGAACTCCGGTCAGCCGGAGCGAAAGAGCAGCAAAAAAAAAATACTCCGGAGGTGCCGCGCAATAACTCCGCCCAGCCGGAGTGAAAGAGCAGCAAAAGTACTCCGGAGGCGCCAAGCAATAACTCCGGCCAGCCGGAGTAAATGCTTTACTCCAGAAGTCCGGAGTACAAAAAACTCCTAATGAAAGGGTCGTTAGAGGGCAAGCATTTTACTCCCACTTGGGAGTAATTTTTTTATAGTTCACGAAGAAAGGCGTGAACATGAAGGTGGAGTGTACTTAATTTTATTTCTGTCAATCAATTCGTGTAGCCCATTGCTCAATCGTTCAGTGCTATGAAACGTTGGTCTATCGAAACGAAGGTACCACGGCTTCGCCGCCAAACAATGTAGCCGGTGTCAGAGAGCCTCGCTGGCAAAACTTCATGCTGCACTCATGTCTTAAACGTGGTAAGCGAATGCTCTGCAACACTTTCCATGCTTCGAACATGGATCGCTTACCGATGGACACGCGCCGTGGTGGTTTAATGGGTATCTGCTGACCGATAGTCCGATAAAATCCCGGCCGCGTCGGTCGCATTTCAGTGGAAACGGAATGCTAGAGGCACGGGTGCTTAGAATTAATTGGCTACCCAAGTGGTCGAATTTCTGGAGCCCTCCATTACGGCCTCTTTCAAAATCCCTTCGTAGTTTTGGGACTAAAACTCCCACAGTGTAGAGCTGTGCGCAGCCGCTCTAAGAGGAATGACGCCGCCGCCGCCGCGCTATAATTGCGGCGCGCCGCCGTTTGTCTTTTCTTGGAATATGAACGGGAAATGTGGACATAAAATACAACACATCCTTGGGGAGCTCTTCTCGATGTACCCATGTAATGGACGGTTCACTTCAGCCGCCGCTGATTGACGGGAGCTCGACGAGCAGCGCGCCCTCTGTTTTTTTTTCAGTTCCTTTTTTATCATTTTGAGGTCACGAAGCTTTCACAACTGCCGACACAAATGAGAGGAACAGAATGAGTTTCAACCTTGCGCTTCACCTATGGAGAAAAAAAAATTAGGAGGGAACGCGCCTAGCGCCCACAAGCCAACCTCCTATGAAGCCGCTATGTCCTCGGGAAAGACAAGAAAGACATGACAGCACCCGCCCCGTCATGTATTTCTGTGTGCTTGTGTTTAAAGTTTAGCGCTGAATTCTTTCCACAAGGAAAATATGCGTCACCAACTAGCCCCACAACGTGTTTTGTTAAAGGGGTACTGGCACAAAATTTCACCGCCGAGATAGGCTGCGGCATCAATTCCCGTGAACATGCGTATATGATCTGCGAAATATCAACAGTGAATACGGCTTGGAAGGTATTTTGAATGCATTTTGAAGTCTGCGTGAGCGATCGACACCCTCAGGCTAGTGATACCCTCAAAGGTGACCCTTCATGACCTCCTACTTCCCTCACGTGACCACGCTGTAACACGTCATGATGACGTCATAGCCCCCATTTTTCTTGCCGCGTTCGCGAACCGCGCGGAAGTGTTACAGTCCTGTGTGCTGACGTGATCGAGCGCTGCACCCACTAGGTGGTGATAGTTGCAACCGGAAGCTTGTCGTTTTTGAAACCAAAACTGACACTGGTCGGTAATGAGGAGCCGATAATTAATTATCTGTGGCGCGCTGCAGCAAACGATGTGCCGAGGTATGACTGACAGCCCCCAGTAACACACTGCAGCAAAAAAACGCGAGGCCAAACTTTTTGTGTCAGTACCCGTTTAACTGAACCCCTCGGGTTCATGTCAGAATTTCCATCACGTTCCTTTTTCGTTTCCTTTTTGTGGTGGACACATGCGGAAAAAATGACGAGCGCGCACGCCTAGCGCCCACAAGCCAACCTTCTCCGAAGCCGCTAACTCCTTGTGCTCCATGCTCTGGTCACAATTCCTAGCATGCTCTTATTTCATTCTTTACGGCTGAGCTACAGTGAACTCTTCTAATTCACTGTAGCTGGGAAGTTATTCTCGATGTGTCCCCTTAGTGGACTGTCCATTTCCGCAGCCGCTGACTGACTGGAGTTCGGCGAGAAGCGCGCCCCCTGTTTCGTCTTCCTCTTTCGTAAGGTCATTTTGACGTCACAAAGCTTTTGACAGCTGTTGACACAAAGGAAAGGGACGGAACTGTCCACCGCGGTGGAGCTGTGGTTATGGTGCTCGGCTGCTGAGCAGAAGGTCGCGCGTTCTATCACGACCGTTGCGGTCGCATTTCGACGGAAGCGAAATGCTAGAGGTCCGGGTACTTTGCGATGTCAGTGCGCGCTAAGGAATGCCAGATGATCCAAATTTCTGGAGCTCTCCTCTACGCGTCTCTCATAGTCATATCGTAATTCTGGAACGTGAAACCCCAGATATTATTATTCAAGGACGTAATCCGCTTCAACGCAGCGAACGCAGCCCCCAGAGATCCGCTTTTGGCCGCACATCTCGGAGGCCGTCCATTAACTTTAATCGCACTAGCCATCAAATTAGGTTTAATGCGGCCGTCCGTCTAACGCACCTGTGAAGGTCGGTACGCATTCAGTGCATCGTTCTCAAACACCTGGGACACATTCATATGCAAGTTCAGACTTGACAATTTCCTCTTTCTGTAGATTTCGTCCACTTTATTGTTACGGTTGGAAGGTACTGGCGGGGGTGGTGCGTCGACGTGGTCAAGAGCGAAGTGACATCACGGCTGAGCGCTTTTTCGAGTATCTGAATGCTCTCTGGGGAAATGGACTGTGGATGTCTCCTTTAGATGGACACACCGAGAATAGCTCTCCGGAAATTGCATCTTTCTCTCCGTCATAATATTATAATAATATCTGGGATTTAACGTCCCAAAACCACAATATAATTGCTAGAAACGCCGTAGTGGAGGGCTCCGGAAATTTCAACCACCTGGGGTTCTTTAACGTGCGCCTAAATGCATGTACACGGGCCTCAAAAATTTTCGCCTCCATCAAAAATGCAGCCGCCGCGGCCGGGATTCGATCCCGCGACCTTCAGGTCAGCAGTTGAGCGCCATAACCACCAGACCACCATGGCGGCCTTTCTCTTCTTCAGAAGTCTCACGAGCATTGCCTGACCTCAACTCCGCGGCGTCCCCCAGCCATAAAGGCGACAACGCAATTCGCTGTATAGCATATTCGTGGAGCCATGGACCTAGTACATTCGGCATAGATAAATAAAATTGATTAGTAATGTATATCATTGCGTGAGTACACTTTTAAATGCGAAGTATCTCTTGCTCGGGGGTATGTAACACGGCGTGGTGATCCGCACGCAGCGTTGTGGTCCGCACTCACACTACGCATGCGCGACTCTTCTCCTTCCCTCTCTCGAAGAGCTGCGCGTTTTCTCTCCACTTCTCTGCCAGTACCTGCTTGCGCTCTCCTGCGTTCTCGCTTCTGCTGTCACGGCGGATACGCTACTCTCCTCCTCTTGTCTCCTCTCCTTCAAATGGCAGAGTGCTGCGCGCGTTCAGTCGAGCGCTTGCCTCGGTTGGCTCCTCTGAAATGCGGGCTCGACATGCCGAAATTCTCTCCTGCGCAGCGCCGCGATGAGGGCCAGCGCACGCGCGTGCCCTCCCCCTCTTTCTGCTCTCCCACGCTGGCTCTCGCTCGCGCGCCTGTCGACGTTCCCCGCACACCCTGTGACAAATAACGGCCAGGCTAGAGGCAAGACACGACGCGCGTAGATTCGCGTTCCACGACGCGAGGTTGGTAGCATGCCCAGCGAACGCCAACGGAACGCGATCGTGCAAGTGCTCCGGCTTCGCATCGCCTCATGGTCCACTTTAGCGGGAGATGGTGTATTTTTTTTTTACTTTTGTTTTTACAAGGGTGAATGGATAAAAAAGTCACAGTTTCATCGCAAGGGCGAAGCAATGAATGCGATAGCAACAAATTGTAGTGTTACTCGAAGTGAGGCTGGCAGCTAACTGTTTTGTGTCCGATCTCGCGTAACTACAAAACGCTGGTGTAAGAGAACACGGCCGCTCCAGGGTGCGATGCTCTCCGCATAGTCACTTCGCGCTCAGAGCGCAGCACGCAGAAACGTATACGACCCGCCGGCGCTGTGATGGCTTTCGAGATAGCGCGCGTGCTAGCGATCGCGACCGCGCCCTTAGATTCAAAGTTCAATGTTGCTCCTCTCGCGACACAATCCCCCCCCCCCCTCTCGTCTTCGCGTCGTTTAAGGCTCGTTAAGGGACTACACACGCGCTAGCCGCACACCCACTCCGCACGTGGCGGGACAGTTGCCGCCCGCAACGAAGGGCGAAAAAGCGGAACGACGCCAAATTGTCGCACACGCGGTACCCGCATGAGCGGCTCTGGGGCGCATTCTGGTTGGACGACGTGACGAGGGTTGAGGCTGGTCACCGTTCCGCGAAGTTACAGTTTGCGAGATCGGCAACCATTAGCAACAGCAGACGACGCTGTCATTTTCTTGAACATGGGGGTTTAAGTCGCTACGTTTATGACGAAAACGATGGATTTGCATTCTCAGGTCGTGTTTTTCGGCCGCATGCGGTGCGTCGCCGCTGTGATCTGTGTTCGAGGGATTCTACGCGCACCAATTTTTTGTTGTTGTTATCATTGTTGTTACCGCATACACCTCGTATCGCTCGGTTGCATTCGGCGCGACGGCGATATTTTATTTATGCTGTCGACAGCCTGCAGGAATGTGGGCGCAAACGCGTACAAACACATTTGTATAACAATGAAGAAAAGGCCTACAGCGGCAGCGGCATTGCACTCTCTGATGCGGCGATGTTATCTACAAACAGCCAAAGAAGTTCCGGCCTTGCAAGTTCAATTGTTGTAGATATATAGGTTGTATGGTAGTACATAGATTGACTGCTCAGTGCTGTTTATGATTGAGCGCGGGTGTGTATGATAGCGCGCGGTTTGCTGACGTACTTTTTACTTTGCTGTTTACCAATTCCTGTTTGATCTTTAAAATGTCAGTGAGCTCTATACATGAAAATTTATTGTATTTTAAGTTTCAGCAAAGACGAAAATGTTTGTTGGCTGTTGTAATGCGATTCATTGCAACATGCATTCAAAGCTATGTGAGTAGTCGATAGTGCCTTATGAGAGATGCTAGGTTATGAGATATTTTCAAAATCATGCAAATATGAAGCATATATAATGTTTGTTTAGATTGGTCACAAGGCACCGGCTGAAAACACAAAATTTCTGCTTTTCTTGTTGGTGTTAAAAATGCCACCACAAACAGCTGTTGTATATACTCATCTGACGGTTTCACTTTTTCTTTGGTACAACCCAGTCATTGCTGCATTCATGTTGCTAACCTCATCTTCTTGTCACTCTGACGATATATGGATCATGACATACCCCGACTGTCTAAGCCTCAGTGAGGAGAATACATGGTAGCACTGAGGGCACATAGTCAGGATTTTATTTGGGAGGGAAGGGTCAGCAAACATGCTGGACCTCTCCACTCACTTGGATGTCTTATGGATAATGCCTGACAAATTGTAGCTGTTCCAGCTCCCTCACTCCCCCCCCCCCCCCCCCTTGAGCTCATGGCAGGAGAAAATCTTATGTTTGGCTGTGTTCACAACGCCGAATGGTTGGCATGTTTGGATAAAATGCCCTTTTTGGACCCCAATCCATGAAATTTCTTCATTAAAGAATTTTTGTGCTGCAGCTATGGTAGCAGTTCTTTTTAAATATTATTCTATATCTCGGTCTCTTCTGGGAAGCCTTCAGAGGTACCCTTAAATCAATGCATTTCCCTGTGTCGAACTATTATTCTGCTGGCTGGCATGGACTAGTGCCAAATGCAGTAAAATAGGGGCTTCATCTAAATATAAGACCTCCATGATCTGTTGTGATGTGCACAATGCCTCCTTCTAAAGCACATTTCTAGCTAGCAATGTATTTGGGGCATAATCGTTTCAGTAAATTCAAATCATTTATCACTCTTGAAATTTATGAATTCTAGAGGTTTCTGCAAAAGAACCTTGCTGCAAATGTGATTGAGCTGAAATCTGTAGGCTTTTGGAAGCATCAAAACGTGTTCATTCCTCACTGGTCAGAAGGAACACTTCTGTTCACTTTAACTCCAGCTACATAAATGAGAACAACCACAACATAGTGCAATACTCTGGGCAAGACCATGTTATTGGCCCAAGGCATGGCATTGGCTTTAACTAGGCGGCACGCATGACAATTTGTGATGTCTTCTTCTTTGGCTGCCAAGTTAATCAGCAATTTATATTAGAGTATGTTTTTCAATATCTGCCATGTTATCCTGATTTAGGAGTGGTGTGAAACTGCCTGCGGAATTTCGGCACTTTGTTTTCCAGTACGTATGTTGTATGTTTTTCCATTGCTTATGTGGATGTAATGTGTGCCTTCACACTTTACGTTCACACCCTCATGATGCCGAATAACAACATTCAAGTGAATACCGAAATGCATGTGGGTTGCAGCAGCGTTGTACGCCTTGCCCTATTAAGCACAAGCTGTGTGCATATAGCTTCTTCCCAATGACAGCTGCCTGAACTTGTTATGGCATGTGGAGTTGAGATGGGGCATTGGCATGCCAATGTTTTTATCATACATGAGGTACAAAATCAAACATCAGCCATACTTTACTATCCCATTGAACCAATTCTTTCCTTCAGCTGTGGTAGTTGTAATGTGAGAAATATAAATACAGTGGGTACGTCAATAATGGTTTTCCATATGGCTCCTGTAATAGTGAAGCATCATCAGCGAAAGTGGCCCATAAGTCCTGCTAGCACCCCACAAAAATGATTATTTGATAATCACATTACTTTCTTGATAAGTGAAATACTCTATCCCTTGGTGTTCTTATTTTACTATCAAATACGACTTCGGCAAAACCACCTTATTTCTTCTTGTTATAGTGGTAATGTACAGTGCAACATATAATTCATGCATGTATTGAGGACCGAGGTTTACAAGTGCACAGAGGGCAGTAATGACTACAAAACAAGGCCTAGGTGGCTGACCATCTGCCACCACATTTCATTTAAGGAATGTATCGTACAGCAATAAAGTGGTGAAAAGGTCAACACAGGCTAGAAAAATATGGAAAATGCATACAATGACGTACACAGCTGGCCAGTTAATGCATTTTATTTCAAACAAAACCGAGATAATCAACTGAATAAACTTTCCAATGGGTTCAATCTTGTCATGCATGAAAGGGTTTGCCTTCTAGTATAGCTGCTTAAATGGATGATGAAATGAAAGCTCATATGGTGCAACAGACTAGCTGCGATGGAACATTTAGCCACACGTGCTGTCATACTAATTGCAACATATTTTGCCCTTACAACTCACTCTGACTCAGACTCACCAAACCTTTTCTGCACCGTATTCACTCGGACTCAGACTCACTTATTTTTCCCAACCGAACTCATTCGAACTCAGATTAACAAAAACTTTACTGACCCGGATTCACTGAGACTCATGTCTCGATACGAGTCTGAGTGAGTCGACTCATGAGTTTGCCGACCTGTGGTGTCCGCACAACTTTTTCATCCTCTAATGAAAGACGATAATGCTGGCATTGTAGAAGGTTGTTTATTAGCAACATGCACAGGACATAGCATAGGGTAAACAAGGAAACATTCAGGCCGTTCTTGGGTTTTAATACAGGCCCACAGGTAGTTCCTGGGTACTGCTTTAAAAAATTAACAATACGTTTCGTGCAAATGTGATACTGTGACCATGTTCAACAGCTAGCTAGTCACAAGTAGAATGAGAATAGCCCTATCAGCACTATAAAAAACAATTTAAGAAGTGTGTTGTTGTAAAGGCAGAGCAGCCGAGCCAGTGTGTTGAACATGAATTGATTATGCATTCACACATACTATACAAATCCACACATCATCGGTAATACTTTGTTCCGTCTCATAATGTTTACCCTCGTACATGTACAGCCAAAGAGTAGGTTTTAATCACCTCCGAAATTATTCAGTTTGGATTGGTGTGATCACGCACACATACACTCACAGACGTACATACATAGTGATTATACCGCCCTACCACCCCCTCATTTCCTGAAAATAACATACCAGCTACATCCCTGGCACAAGGTTTTCATTAACGTAGCCTGACAAATCAGCCATTGTAACTTATTGCACGGAAAGCAACCTTGAATGGGTCTTAATTCTTCATTCAGGATGGCAATGTGAACATCATACACGTGCTGTAATGTATGAGTACGTATGAGTCAACATGTAAGCTGCTTTCTTCACAACCTATTAGCCTGTGCATTGTTTATAGCAGCACCAGGGTGTCGCACCAAACCCCAACCAAAAACTGTACCCAAACTAATCTTGAGCGAGACCGAACCCAAATCAGTCTTCTCGGGAACATGCCTGAACTCAAATGAAAAAACATCTGTTATCAGTTTAGAGCAATGTGTTTAAATGTAGGACATCAAACCGAACCAGTACCAGAACTGAACACATAACCGAAATTATGTTCTTGCAAAAGTGTCTGCAACCACATCGTAATTTGCAATACCAGTTACTGGTTCGCATCAAAGTGGTTCAATATAGGTGTAAGCAACAGCATATGTTTTTGTTGTCCAGTGATTCAACTTGAAGCGGCAGGCAAATCAATTGCGGTGTGTTTCGTACACCGAGTGAGCAGAATGAAGAAAGAACCGAGTCTTTACTAGAGACAGAAGGTGCCTTGGTCGCGTGACAATATAGACTGCCGGCTGACAATCCCTCGGACACGCAGTGAGCGCTCCACTGCTGTAGCAGAACGATGCTACTTGGTGCACAAATAAAGACATGCCCACCATCGGAAAGTGTTGACCCACAGGTCGGTCGAAATAGAGCACGGAGCGAATACGGCAGCACTCATACTTCGGTCTCCCAAGGTGTCCAGGGCTGAGTGACTTGAATGCGTCATTTAATTGACAGTGCATCAAAGCATAGTGATTGAGCCAGCCCTAAAGAAACTAAAGTCTTGCAGGGAGCAACAAAATGTGGTACTGTGGGGTAGCAAGCCTGCTCTGCAACTGTTATGAAGGGATTGGTATTGGAGAAGTGAACACAAGGATCTCTGCACATTTTGAAAGAACTTCATAGTATGGGACGTACTGAAGTAGGACTCAATAACATGTTTCAATGGATTTCGTTGCCTGGGGGTATAGCGCGCAATAAGGTGGCTGACAGGCTTGCTTGGAATGCCTTAGAACTTAAGGCAACAAAGAAAGCTTCCAAAAATCCCCGTCTTCTAAGAGACTGTCATGAAGTGTTTCTATTTTTTATGGCTGACACATCACCAGCCATGTATGATAAAAGGGCTAAGCGGGGCAAAGGCCTTCCTGCTACAACACATCAGAGTGGGGTCAGCGTGTGCATCAGCATGGCTGCACGAGATCAGACTTGCCACTACACCATTGTGTCTAATTTACAAGATCTATGGGGATATGAAACATTATTTGTTGAAATGCAATGAACCTAAAGATTGAAATGTTTGCTTGATGCAACATAGTGCTTAGGATTGCCACATGACTGAACGAATGTAACTTCTCTAGCTGCTACTGCTGTAGGCAAAACTGCAGTCTCAGTGTAACACATGAGACAGTCTCTGCCAATTATTCATCTGTTCTCAGAGTTGTTCAAGGCAGTGGGTCGTATAAATTCACATCGAAGTGGTAAAATGGGCAAGCCAAGCAAAGTAGAGGCTGAAGTGTACCGCCAGAGTATTGAGTAGAGCCTTCCACCGATGGCAGGCGGTCTAAGCATCAGTATACTTGCACACCATTGTTTAATTTCCACAGCAGAAGTATCGTCCATGAAGGGAGTTGTAGGTTCTGAGAATGGCAGTGTTAGTGCTTTCTGGGGTAGTTAGAGAAAGCAGCACATATTTACATGGACACGTAGTACAGAGGTGATTGTCTCAAATATAAAAACAAGAAGCTTAATGAGGGAGAGCTGTTGAGGAGGGATAAGCTAGTGGACAAGTCGGAAAAGCGCTATGTTCACAAACCCAAGAATCCTTGCGACAACATGCCTGCAAGGTTATTTCGGGACAACACACAGGCCAATGAAACTTCAGAGCGTCTTTATGGAATTCGGCTAGGAGTATTCGGCAACAGCACGAAGGACACCCTCCTAGCAGATGATGTCCTCGTATTGTCAGCTTGCCTGCAGCAAAATGCGACGTCTTTATGCTGGCCAGCAGAGGTGAAGCACGTGATAACCGCACGAAGTCGAACATGGTGTGTTCGAAAATGTCAAGAAAAGGACTACAATGTCATCAATGTAGCACAACCAAGTATTTGCACTTGTAGCCATGAAGGATTTCACTAATAATCCATTCAAAAAAATAACCGGGGTGTTGCACAACGCAAACAGTGTGACGCCAAACTTATGCAGTCCAATCAGGAGTGACGACAGCAATCTGCGGACAACCAGTGTCGACCATCAAAACTTCCCAATAACCATAACAGAAATCTGAAGATGATAAACACAGGTGATGCGCGTAATTCTTTTGTCCCGTGTGCACTACGTGTCTTCACAGCAAAAAAAAAACGGACCTGAAGGTCTTGCGAAGGGACGTGTGCAGTGGTCATGGTGGCTGGCAAGGCATGTGTCGGCATCGCAGCTCAGTCACGATACAGGCTGTTGAGGAGGCCAAGTAGCAATGGAGTGCATGTAAGTAGCCCAGCGATAAGTGGCTGTTCATGCTTCATCTCATTAAATCCTGATTGACAAACTGCTATTCTAAGAATTGCAAAAAAAAGCATTGCAAGAGAAGACCTTGAAATTGACAAGCCAATATCAAAAAAGTGTGTAGCATGTATTTCCTTCAAAGCGATTATGTTGAAGGCTACCATATACTACAACTGTTGTGGTGCCATGCTGACAGTCTTCGAAGATTACGCTTCTTGCCTGGCGCCTATCTCAACAGAAGCCTCGCAAGGCAGCAACAGCTAGGAACCCACCATTGCGTTCTCAACCTAATAAACGAAAAGCCAAAGGAGGAGAGTCATTGTGTGACATTTCAAGCACACAAGGAGACTACACTAATGAGTGCACTAGAAGTGTTTCCACACATGCCACAAGCAGTCAGTGAGTCGGCAATGAGTGAGTTGTTGTTTCATTGTTAGCAAGACTGCATGCTCAAACTTCCTGCTACCTCTCACACTGCACAACATTGTTCAGCAAGTAGCAATGAAAAAAATGTGACCACCTTCAGTAAGGACAATAATTATGGCTTGATGCAGAATATCGTTGGGGGTTCCCACAAAGAAAAAATCACACCATCTCCCGCTAAGGGGACCATGAGGCAATGCGAAGCAGTGTTGCGGCATGTAGAGCCTGCGTTTCAGAGGTGGAGTGGTGAGGGGGAAAGGGGAGAGGGGGGAATGGAGAGGGGGAGGGGAGAGGTGGTGTGGACAGGGGGATGGGAGAGGGGGGAAGGTGGATGGGGAGATAGGGGAAAGGGGGAGGGGAGATGGGAGGGGAGAGGGGGAAATGGGAGGAAAGATGGGAGGGGAGAGGAGGAGTGGATAAGGGGAAAGGACAGGGGATGGGAAAGGGAAGAGGGAGAGGGAAAGGAAGGGGAGAGGGGAGTGGAGAGGGGAAGTGGGAAAGGCTTGCGCATGCGCAGTAACGATGGTTACGCCGCACACCACCACCAACCACCACCACCACCGGATTCAACTCCGCTATAAGATGCTTCACATCTAAAAGAAGGCAGCTCTCCGCTTGCATTAGATTCTAAGCCATGAAATGAGCGCTGAAGCTACCCTGAAGATATAATAGACTGCATCATTTGGCACTTAGCATTGCCCATGCTGCTGATCGTTATCAGTTTTGAGCAGCAAGCAAAACAACATCACTAGAAGCTGATGAGGCTGCGATAAAACTCGAGCGGTCATAAGACCAAAAGGCAAACACGTTTATTGAATTAAAAGACAGACGGAACAACAGTGCATCCTGAATCTAGTATTATGTGCTGATATTCAAGATGTAAAAACAGCACAACAGACAAGGACTGATGAATATAACAGACACAAACAGCGCTCTTTTTACATTCATTATGTCATACCAACACACCCAAGTTTCCCCTCTACTCATCTTTAATTTGGGACGACCACACAGACAATATTTTGCTCGTATTAATTCACACATGTAGAAAAAGATGGAGTAATAAACACATGCAGGCAAGCACTGCAAAAGAAGAAGTTGTTGGAGCAATGAAAGGCAGTCGGTCCGGTTCCTTCGTGGATCGTTGGTTTTCTTTACATTTTGGAGCCGAAAATCCTCGCGCGGACACATTTCTCTGATCGCACGGCTCGAAGAGACCTTCTACACGTCTGTGTCGCGCTTCGAGCGCCAAGGACCGACCACGGATCGTTTGTGATCGGCGTTGACCCCAGAGCTCGACATCTGATAGGTTAGATTGCCTCAAGACCAAGCGCTCAGCTCGACGAGCACAGAATGTGGAGCTTCTACAGGAAGCACGGTCTCTACTGACGGATCCTGCTGCGGACGAGGCCAAGCTGACAAGTATTTATGACCATCTATCGGGTACCAACAGCGAGCTCTCGAAGCTTACTGATGCACTCGAAGAGCACCACGCCGACGATGAGCTCGAAGCAGACTATCTAACTGTGTCAGAGTACGACGACCAAACCATCAGCATGCTTTCAGAGGTTCGCTGCAATATCACTGTTTTTGGGATGCGCGGAGAGTACAGCGACGGCTGCTCCCCAGAATGCAAAACCGACAGCTCCTGATGCTCTGACCAGAATTGGCCCAAAGCTGGTGAACCTTGACTTGCCAACATTTAGAGGCGATATTCACGAGTGGTCAGCTTTCTGGGAGCAGTTTGAGCAGACTGTTCAACGCCTTATCGCCGACGATGTTTTTCTACCTACAACATTACCTTGCGGGTGAAGCAGCAGCAGCGATTTCTGAGTTACCCACTTCCAAAGCCTGTAACACAGACGCCGTGGATCTACTCAAACAATAGTTTGGAGATTGGAGAAGAATAGTACAAAACCAGCGCTTCGCAATCTCTCTCATGTCTCAGAGAAAAACAGCAAAGTGTACCTGCAGACCTTTTGCGCCTTTGTCATAAAAATGACAGATCACGATACGTCCGAGGGATACCCGATGGAGGCAGTCAGCAATCTTTCGTCACGGAAGATCTCGTGGTGAAACTAAATTTGCGGGTACTGGGAGAGACACGGGTTGCATTCAACACGTTTGGCAGCGCATCACCAACTTCTGCGGAAAAACGAAAGGTTGTTGATGTTCCCCTGCGCAGCCAGTACTTACCGACATCCACATCGTTCAGGCAATCGTCGTCCCAGTTATATGTCACGACATTCCTGCGCTTACAGCTGCCACTTCATGCAGAAGTTGCATCTCGAAGGCAAAATTATTGCTGACGAAAAGAATTTTCTTAATCAGCTTGTTGATTGGAGCTGACCACCTTTGGAAAATTGCTGCTGGAGATGTAATAAGGAGCACAGAAATTCCAGAATTGTCGCAATCAACACGCCGTGTGGATGGTCACTGCAAGGACCCAGTCATCCAGGTGACTGCAGCGCTAACCTCGTGGTCTGTGTTCTGCGAGTCGAAACGATCAGCGACAATCACACAATCGCACATATTCCCCAGTCATTTCAGCAACTTGAAGCAGCGGGCATCACAGATTCTGGCGAATCACCCTTACACAAGTTCACTGCACGCTTCCAAGAAACTGTTAGCAAGAAAAACAACAGATACACTGTGGCGTTGCCATGGAAGGAAGATGAGAAACCGCTAATTAGAAGCAACTGGGAAACTGTGTTCTCACGTCTACAAAGACTAACACGGAGGTTATCTATGAAGGAAGGATTGTTGCAGCGATATGACAGTCATCCGGCAATATCTGGAGTTAGGTCACGCTGAAGCAGTGCCTCAGGATATTCCTATGGATCAAGATCGAGTGATTTCCACACCATTGAGAGACTCAACGACAGCATCGAGATTTCCAGGACATTCAGAACGTCTTGAAGAGCTGTGAATTTGGTGCGCCTTGTTGGGATGGTCGGAAGAGACTCTTGCGATCACTCAAGTGTGCACGCTGTTGTTGTTCGAGACAGGGTAGAAACATGGCGCCAGGCCACGACCACTGTGGGAGCCGAGCCGGCCCGTAGCCGGAGCTGCAACGTGACACCGAAGTGAACCCCCTGTGGTGAGCACGGATGTGCGCATAGGCGTATCTACCGGGATGCAAGGGGGGCGCTAGCCCCTCCGCTGAGAAATGTTGGGGGGGCGGAGCCACCCCCACTTTCGACAGTGGTTATTGTCGGCTGTAGACTGGGAAACTAACTAGTCAGGCAAAATGTTATTTGAACGCAGCAATAACGTAATTTTGTAATAAAATTTGTCCTACGATTCTGCTGTGACGACAGTCCTCCGTGTTTCATGACCACGCACTGTAGGCTGCCTGAGGTGCGGACTGTCTATTCCACGCTTGTGCGTCTTGCACTCGCGCATTGCATAGGAGGCTATCGCTCAGCAGGGGTTCTACAACATTAGAGTAAGCTGTCATGATTTTATTAACACGAAAGTGTTTTATGCCGGGGTCCACCACGGCTCCACTGACGTATTTCCCTCACGGATTTGACGTTGTAAAATATAAAGGCTAACAGTGGGCAAAGAAAAAACACCAGAAGAAAATGTTGCGTCACCGGGAATCAAACTTACGATCCCTCGCTCCGCAGCGCGCAGCGCGAAACGATTCGGCCACGGACGGCAAATTCTTCGCAATGCAAACGGCGAGCTATTTATATACACCATTTGCCGGTGGCTCTACTCAGAGATCTGTGTTACAGCGTGTTTTTGTTATCACTAGCGAGATGGCGCGAAGGGCTCGAAGAGCGCGCTTGAAAGGTCGTCGCCGTTGCGACGAGCGCCCGCATCTACAGCGCGTGGGCGCTTGTGCGTGCGCTTATCTCGTGACCGCGGTGGTTTGTACGTCTCGCGTTGAGAGCACGAAGCTCACTTGGCTCACTGCAGCGGCCGCTTTTGCGAAAGGAGCGTCGTGCTCATGCAGATATAAGTTACAAATGTGACAGTTCGCTCTCATCCTGTGTATGTTCGTTCCGTGCGTCCTTTCTGCTTGAGCTGCTCGCCGTTTCGAGTTTCGAGTTTCGAGCTGCTTGCCGTTCTTCGCGTGACATTACAACTTGTTGCTGTAGCATTCATTGCTTCGCCCTTGGGGCGAAAGAATGCGCAACAAACGCTCAACTACGTCTGTGAAGATACGTTTCACTTTCGTGTTATACCGATTCCGATGACAGAAGAATCAGTCATGTTTTTTTTTGTTCTGCCTGGCCAAAAATTTAAGTAATCCGCGACGCAAATATGGGCAGGAACCAGTAAACGTTTTATAGCCCGAGCAAACGCTCTCCTTTTTCAGGAAATTCATTTTCTATCTTTGAAAACGAATAGCATCGCCACTGCTTCATATTCAAGCTGCTGTGAGTTGATGAGTGTGCAGAAGTGTCCAGTATTTTAGTTGTGCCTAGCGTCAGGACAGCTAAAATAGATTCCCACTTTAGTCTCCGATTAGCCTGCTTCACTTGGCTTTTGAAATGGTAGCCTGCAGTGATCGTGGTGGCTTGTAACAAGGCAGCGGACTCGAGCCCATTGAGAAGCTTAGCTTTCAAGTTTCCCCCGTTACTTGATCTGCCTCACCGGGGAGATAATCAGCGTCCACGGTTTTCTGGACTATAAGAAGGCTGCCTACCTGCAAAGGATTGTGTATTTTGAATTGTGTTTATTCACAACAAGGTTGCGAGGATGTCTCGTCCTAATAATGTTTATTTCTCTCTCTACCTATTTGTCAGCAACGATGAGTTCACAGAGAGTTGTATACGTGCATAAACAGCTCAACATCATTATTCTACAACTGAAATATATATTGTACATGTATGGATCCATCTTGCCTGCTGCCATAGGTAGCCGCTGCCAATGTGATTGGCGGGCAGCCTTCTTAAATTGCGTTCAAAAAGCGACACTGTCTGGCTATTCCAAAAAAAGAGTCATTGTTCAGCACAGCAATATGCTGGTCATTGTGCACACTTCATTTTAACACCGCGAGTTTTGCAGACTTGTGACGTCGCGGAACACGGAGGCGATTTTATGGCACATTGAAAATATTTGACGAATAGCGAAGAACAAATGACAAACAATACGCCGTATTGAAAATAGTTCATTATTAATATATTTTACGCAGTCATGCGTACGTGGTAATTACGCGGTGGATCACTTACGCGTCATTTGTTGCGTCGTTTTACGAGCAGGTGCTGTGTCCATGACCCATAAAATTTCTAGCAATCATTAACAGCTAACGACCTATACGGAAGGAAACAATGCGGGCTAGTTTAACGTTATAATCGCTCACAGTTTTTCAAGGAAAATTTGAGCTTGCACAGTTTACGTAGGCTATTTACTTGGCGGAACCGGAGGGGAGGAGTACAGGGCCACTTCACCGCTTTTTCGTCCACCCCCCCAAGCTGGGAAAAGTAGGAGGGCAAGGAACGACACCTATTATATAAATTCGTAGTCATTTATAATCTTACTACTATACATAACCAGCTCAATGTGGTTTGCTTAAGTATTAATCGACTGAATTTGGTCTTCTTAAGAAAGACTTTATATTAGAGGGCTCTAAGAGGGAAAAAATGGCACTCGGCTTATCCTGAAGACTTCTGCGAAGTACCTTGCTTTTTCAGCCACATGTTTTGTTTAATAAGTGAGAATTGAAGGTACTAGAGTCATAACGCGTTCTTCATACTCATCGTATCTACAACGCCATACTAAGTCTGGGAAGTTTGCTGATGCAATGCTCAGATGTCAGGGTAAATGTGGGTGTACTTTTTAAACTTCACGGTAATATTTCCAAAATGTTATTAACCACTGCCTTAAGGTCGCGATATAGGGCGGCTCAGCCTGCACAACCTGTTTGTGCAGATTCTTCCTTAATTTAAAACAAACAGTTTTGAAAAGCAAGTCAACTGATCTGCTCTATGAATATAAAAAATCACCTCAAATCAGATATGTTGTGAAATCGCATATATATATATATATATAATATACGGCGGACAGAGTGAGCGACGCCAGCCCCCCCACTCGCGAACGAGTTGGTACGCCACTGGATGTGCGACTGTGCACGGACCCCAGGGGGAAGGCAGAAGAGGGACGGCTGTGCAACTGAAGAGACGCCGTATTCTTGTCTCTCCAGGAGTTTTCTTTACTTTATCTAAATAAATGTTGTTCTGTTAAAGTAACCGTTCTTCTTGCCAGTCTTTCCCCAACGTCTCCCGAATCATTGTTTTACATCTAACACAAGTCATATATACGCAAGGTGCTGGGAAAGTCAAACTCGAAAGTGAACAAACTGAAATTGTACTGTTGGCAGAAGATGATTTTTTTTAATTCAAGACCACTGACCTGCACGTACACAAACACTAAACGTTCATCTCTGGCTTCTCCACAGCGAACCAACGACTACGAAACTCGAAGTGCTCAGGCTATTCGACGTGACAGCAAGAAGCTGCGATACTGTCAAAAGCTGGTAGATCACCAGTGGATCCGGTGAAAGAAGGAGCACCTATTACGGGCACTTCACCTTTGCCCAGCATATCTTAGTAGCAGTCTGGTCAAGGCGATTTGGTGATCAAAGAGCTTGGCATTTTGACAGGTGGTCCTTAGGGCGAATCAGACATTTACCCTGGTCAAGATGGCATAATTCGAGCCCGCCGAGTGAAAGCCCAAGAAAGCAAGTTTTTAAGAATACGTGCACACAAATTCTATAAGCTCGAGGTATGCAGCGCTACTGGGGGCGGGATTATGTAGAAAAAGATGAAGTAATGAATGCGTGCAGGTGAGCACTGCAAAAGAAGGAGAAGTTGGAACAATGAACGGCTATCGGTCTGGTTCCTTCGTGGATCGATAGTTTCCTTTACAAGACATCAACTCAATGGGAAGGTTCTCCTTGCCTGGGTCAAAGAATTCGTAGCAGCAGTGAAGTCGAGTGGATTTATAGTAGTGCATATAGTGACCAACAAGTACTTTGCAAACAAAACAGCATTTCAGCTGCAAAGTTGTTGATTGTCCACAACTGTGAGTCAGCCATGGGACGACAGAGTCAATTTTTTTAGTTTTGACCCTTGACACATTCTAAGGTCCAGAAGGACAAAACAGCAGATGTTACTAGAAATTTTGATGCTGAAGCAGGTCTATCTGTCGAATCTCCAGTAGATGAATTTCCTTCGAGCCACACAAGTATTCTCACCACAAGTGATTGCAGCATCTGCAAGCTAGCTCCCATAGCAACTCAGCCGCATGCACCTTCGAGGAAGCAGTCTCTACAACTGGCTTTATTAAGAAAATAAAACCGTTAAACATTTACGATAACTTGGAGCGGGTGTGACTGCTAGATACCTATTTCACAACAGCAAGGTTGCTCAGGCTGGAAAATGAGCTGTTTCATGAAGAACATCCAAGAGTGTTTGCTTATATCATGAGAGGATGGCTTCTTGGACGAAGCATTTCATGTTTTATTACGCACTATCATATTTATGGTGCAGATGACACATTACCTCCTAAGCAGGGGTGTCGGTTTGTCTTGACAAGAAAATTCAATAACAATTCAAGTGATGCCGTCTTCGGGGGACTGAGCTCCATGTGTAAAGGCAATGATGCACCTCATGCCAGTGGTGTAACGGCCCATGACCACACTGTCAAGAAAAGCAGAGCTTTGATGCAGTTCCACACATCAGATGTCAAGAATGCCGAATAGCAAAGTGGATGTACTTAGGAGGTACTTGATGAACTGAATTTCTCAAAGGAACAGCAATGCAATGTCTCACCATCACGAACATACTATGACTTGCAGCGCATTAGCGATTATCTCTTGAAGCTCATCAGCAAGTATGGGTGTGTTGCCTGGCTGCTTTCAACTACCATAAAAAATAACGTTTCGTTGGAACTTGTGAAATACTAAGACAGGAGTGGCCTTCAGTACCTGAAACCTAGAATTCTGGCTTCGTGCACTCCTAAACAATTTTGTAAGTTTTTCACGCCATAGTGTTGAGATGCACGTGATGCAGAAAATGCAATGTCGGTGTCAGCAGTGCTATCCATTGGCGAAAAAAATCTCAATGGATGCAAAGAATAAATATGAGGGGTTGAATAGCTATCGAACCCAAGCGTTCTGTGTGGCAGTAAAGTATTTCACAACAGAGCCACGCCAATGCTTGAAACTGCTTTGGAAAAAGAGCCAACAAAATTGTCATCTTGGGTGAGGAGTCAGAATGACAGATGTAATAATGCGTGGTAGAAGCATAGAACTGTTGCAGGCATCACACTGTCAACTTTGTAACCAGTGGGTAGTTTAGATGTGCTAGACCATTACAAAGCGCACAGCTATAATTTATCATCATCAACAACAGCCACAGCATCAAAAAATGCGGCTATGTAGGAGTGCGTTTTGCTTTACAGACACGTAGTAAGTACTCCACAGCTGTAATTGCAGTTGACACCCTAGGAGAGTTAAAACGGCTTATATTCCACAACGTGCACAGACGTTTTATCCTTCACAGCATGGTTCAAGTGTCCACTGAAAAATGAAGCGTGGCAAGCCAATGAGAAGGCAATGTGCCTTCTCATGCTATCGTACTGCACACTAAAAGTTGAAGTCTAAGCATTATCCAAGTGTTTTGCAGCAAGGCTGTATGTAAGTCAGCCACCCGCAACTTTACGAACACTTGCATACTGAACAGAAAATTATCAAATGGCCTTACATTCAAATTTTAAATAAAGCGGCTGTGGCTTCCCAGACTGAGTGCAAACGGCAGCTAACGCGCCAGGCAAATTGGTTGACATGACTGCAACTCTGAGAGTAATAACAAATGTGGGCTTATTCTAACATCGCGAACAGTTACCTAGTCAACAGAAAGCCTTAATAGAACTTTTTGTTGGGCTAGTTGGTACATGCTTACTGAAAAACCAAAAAGACGCGACTTTTTTTCCTTGATGGTACGCGTCTTTTTGGTTTTTCAGTAAACAGAAAGCCCCTAGCAGGTATGTGCCACAGAAATCGGGCAAACCGCACTACTCTCTACTGGTCCACTAAACATACTAAAAATAAACAGAAAAAAGCAAATAAATACACTAGCAAACAAATAACCGCGTACATAAATGAACATATATAAATAACCTGCACAGTGCACTTCTTGCTGACACGAAATGAAGTGGAATTGCATTAAAGGAGCATATGCTGAATTTAAAAGATAGAATAAATGTATAAATGAACAAATGTGGAAGCATGGGCACAAGAGAGAAGTCAAGAGATTGGACAGTTATCTCTCACGCAGACTACCACACGCACCTGATTGACATGTATCGCCTCTTGCCTGTGAACGCTTAGATAAGTATTTGTGTCTACGTTCTTTATGGCTGCTGTACAATTTTTCAGTTGGTAGCGGTGTTTGTGGTGCCCTGACTACTCTCTTCTCTTTATGTTTGCATGCCAGTCTTTTTAAATGGCCGCAAAACCGCCTCTCGATTACAAAATCGAGCGCGTTATTCTCACGTGGCGTCGCCTGTTTGGCGCACTTCCTGGCGCCACAGCAGTGA
Organism: Rhipicephalus sanguineus; assembly: GCF_013339695.2. NCBI lineage: Eukaryota > Metazoa > Arthropoda > Arachnida > Ixodida > Ixodidae > Rhipicephalus > Rhipicephalus sanguineus. The sequence goes on from NC_051184.2 coordinate 100,428,701, forward strand.
TTCAGGTGACATCATTAAGGTACGCACTCTCGATTGTTCCGTTTACAAGAAATATCAGTTGTGAATTGTCTCCCACACTGCTTTACCATGCAGTCGCCCACGCTTCCTTTGTTGTGTCGAGTGGCTATATGTCGTGTGCAATCAACTGATATCCCTCCATTTCGCGCGTTTCGAACTGCGCTTGTGGAGATAACAGAATGTAGCTGACAGGCGCGAAATCCTGATAGGCTCAATGCTTAGTGCTGACATTCTATACAATGACATGCGTGCTGCATACGCGTGTTTCATAAAACACGCGTATACACCGGCTTTATGAAAAAAACATGTGGCGAGTAGATATCGCCTGGAAGAAGGGTAGTGAAGGCGAGAACGAAACCAAGGAAAAATGCGTCGAATTATTTCATTCTTCTAACGGACGAACCCCTTACAATGGAGACGATGCAGCTCTCCAGAAAAAAGGCGAGCCCTCTTCCACAGTTTTTGTATATTTTCTTATTGCGATAACTGCTATATGAACACTCTAGACATTTTTTCATCGTCACGAGACTGACGTAATGGCCGCGTCGCGATGAAAGCTCGTTTTCCCAGCGTGGATGGAGCCTCATCATCTCTGCAGGCATTTCATAAAGTTGTTCTCTTTCTCTCTCTCACCGTACTGTTTCGTATCAATTCCAAATCGACAACATCGCCGCGCATCGCATGTTGTACCTACCCGCGTCTAAAAGCTCGCGAGCGCTGGCGAGGAACACTGCTGAAGCAGATATGAAATAAGCTGGCCTTCTCTGTCGCATCGAGGGCGCATGCGATAACATCAACCTGCATGCAAGGACTGCCGTCAATTGCTGTTCAACCAGAAACGAAACGCCCTGCCCGTCTTTCGCTGGGCGATGGAGCATGAAGGGACGCCGGGGTAATGGGGAGCTGAGTGGCTCGAGGAGCAACTGTGAACCTTGACTATAAGGGCGCGGCCGCTATGTTGGCAGACATCAACTAACGGCTGGTATACCCTTCTACCCTCTGTGATTTCACCGCTTCCTGCTGTGTCCACTGATACGAGAAACTACACGAAAACTGCTTCTCTCCCGGGAGCCACCGTATTCCCATGCACCAGCGTTTCGCAGAGTTATGCGAGATCGGACCAAAAAGTGTTAGCTGCTAACCTTTGTTCGTATAACATTACATGCTGCGGTAGCATTCACAGCTTCGCCTTTCCGTGAAACAGATTTTTTCCAAAATTAAAGGGACAAAATTCCTCCCCGCCATCTATTGAATCTACGCCTCCCCCCCCCCCCCTCTCCCTGCTCCACGCGACCGCCGATCCGCTGAACCCCGCGCCGTTCACACGCGGTCCGGCGGAGGTGGAAACACCGGCGCACCGCCGCCGGCGATTTTGCGCCCGGCGCACAGGTCTACGACAATGATTATTAGCCGAATGCACGTACGCCTGCAAATTTTATAGATCACGGAAACATGCAGCAGTCATCGGCGTGCGCACCGCTGTGTTTTGATTCGCGATGCTTTGTAACCGAATGTTTCAAATCGAAATCGATGCATGAAGGCTTCCGATCAGTTAGTAAACATAACCGGCACACTATTTTTCCTGCATACGCACATGTAGTGTTTTCTTTTTGTAGCACCGCATTGGATGAGCCTGGTAAAAGCGACTGAAGCAAAGAAAACTTCCCATGAACGTTCTGTGGTGGTTACAACCTAAGATAGAAATAGTCATTCCAATAGCACACTGTTACTGCTGACTTAAACCTCTATAAAAAAGTCGTGCGAGATGGTTTCATTCCAAGAGTGTGGCCATTCTCTCTGGTAATGCAGCTGCTATATGTTTTACAAAGTTATTTTCTCGTTTCCTTCTAAGTTTCTCGTTTGGCTGATCAGTGCTCATCTCAGAATCTGTGGGAAGGCTTGCCGGACGCAAAGGCTTCCTATCCAGAACCAGCGACACAGTTGTATATGGATACCACAAAATCAGCTATGCACATCATCCTGCTTGATACACTTGAAGATAAGTAACAACTTAGATAAAAGACATAAACCTTCAGTCGTGGTCGTCCAGGTCGTTTTACACCATCTAGTGTGAGTATTATACGTTTTGTAAACGAGGTGAAGGAATGACATGACTCCCCAGGGTATCGAAGAGGGTTGTTTGACATAGGAAGTGTGCAGATTACGCGAACGAGGCGGCTCCATTAGCAACGATCGCAGTCCTTGAATTAATGTCTCTGAGTAGAAGTGCGAGTACTCGAAGTAGTTTACGTTATTCTTAAACTACCTTACCACTGTCCCATAGTAGTGGGGCCATTAGAGGTCACTAGAACCTTGCTTCCATGTTGAAGAAGTTACTCCAAAACGCTCCCGCGTTTAGAGGGGCCCTCACAAGGTCTGGGAATTTTAACGCGATAGCGTTATAGAGCTCGTTTCGCAGAAATTCCGGCGACGGTGTCGATGGTTGTGAGCAAAAAATCATCATCTTGTCCGTGACCGAGAAGTCGAAAGATGTGCAAATAAAACAGAATTCGCCAGATACTACGTATCGTGGGAATCGATGTTATCCGAAGCATGTGCTGGATGGTGACTGTGGCATAATTTTCGATATTGAGCGAAACGTTACGGAATGACGTTAGATAAATGTAGAAGTGGTATACGCACACTCATATGTTGAAGAGTCGCATATGTATGATATAAACAGTTGTTTACAGTTGCGTAACGATGCAAACAGCAACACGGACGTTACCAACACCAGACGCGGTTAGCTGATATGTAGCAGGGCTGGGCAGTATCGCGATACAAGAGTATCGCGATACTATTTCAGAGATACTTTTGAGTATCTGTATTTCTGTATCGCGATACATTTCAAAAATGTATTTGTATCTCAGTAGTGAAATACTTTTACGATGTATCGCTTGTATCGTGATACAATGCAGGACACGGGTATCTCGTTACATTTTCGTTTTGTCGGAAAGAGTTGACGCGTGTTTCCAAGGGGGTATGACAGTTTTTTTTTTCATTTGTTTTTGTGCCAAGACAAGCAAAGGCGCGCCGCCGGTCGCCGACATAAAGGGCGGCGATGGTTTCTGCTCAAGCACAGAATGGCCCATGTGGTAATGTGCGCGACGCCGCAGACGGCAGAATCGCGGAGGCAGTGTTGTCGGCTTCTGCCGACGAAAGTCGATGTCTCTCAAGGCCAATGCAGCTCGCCTAGTTTTTTTTTTTTTTCTGGTGACCAACCATTACTTCGTGACTCCCCGCGCGGATACCGCCTTGGAACAGAGGCTTTGCAATGCTTCGCGTGCGTTCAGTTCTCAAAGCGGCGGCACTTCTAAAAGCAGTTCCCATAGTCGCGGTGGAAGTGACTAGAAGATGGCTATCTTTGTCGCGCTTTCAGCCACCTCTCCAGCGTGTGGGGATGCGTTCCTAATTGATCACAAGCATGAAACGGTCTTTTGTGGTACCAGGCTCTCCCACCGCCGGAGGCGACTTCGCCTGTTGCGGCTTGCTGAAACGGGTGCTGGTATAGCGTCGGTGGTGGTGACACCTTTATTGAAAAGTGACCCTTTCGGCCCAGGCAACGAATGCTTGCTGTAGTTTCTGATGGGGCGCTCTCAGCAGCTGTCCCTGATTCCACGTCTGTTTAGAGAGCGTGCAGGAGCGACTTGGGATGGCTTACATCCTCTCACCCCTAAATGACGTGATTTTAGGACGCCAATTTTTGGATTGCGCAGTTTCGACATATCGAGCTCCACTGTGCGTGTGTAATTATGACCGGCCTTAATGGGCAACAGAATCTTCAGTCGTCTGACCCGGCGCCGACCGGGCCAGACGGCTGAGGATTCCGAAGATGGGGACCGACTTCTGAGCGGTCAGAACAACCCACGTGAGGGAGGAAGTGTTTCGGTATCGAGGTGGCCCGAGAAGAGATGTCGCCGCGCTCCAGGGCTATCCGGCGATGAAGGCGGTACTTATTCACTATAACACGAATTTGTGCCCGTCTGCAGCGCTAGATAGACTTTTCTTCTTTCGCGAGTCTTGTGCTGAGGCCGAACCGACGCTGTCTAGAAGACAGTCTGCTTGAGAAGCTCAGTTTGCTTAAACTATGCTATTTCTAGCATAGCTCATTTAGTTGTCACCAAGCATGTCGACTTCGGTGCTCAATTCTTGTTACTGTTGCTGTGAAATAGTGTACTTTTTTATTGCGATTGATATGTGTAATTATGTCATTATTACTAATTATGTACTTTGTAAGCCGCCCCTCCCCCTCTGTGATGCCTTAATGGCGCTGAGGGTACTGTAATAAACAAATAAACTAAAAAGTTTCAATGCACTGCAACTTTATTTACACCAATATGCTGCACTTATAAATGTCTTTGCGGAGTACGAGCACCTTTGAAATAAAAAAGAAGTATTCTAGTATCTGTATTCCAGTATTTGTATTCCGGAATACTTTTTTCGTCATATTGCAAAAGTATCTCCGAAATATCCCGTTACGCTAAAGGCAAATGTATCTCAGTATCTGTATTTTAGGCTTCCGGTCCATGTATTTCGATATCTGTATTCCGGAATACTTTTCTGAGTATCTCTGCCCAGCCCTGATATGTAGTGCTTATATTCTTCAATACTGGATAGCGCGAGTCCGAACAGGACAAAGAAGAAACACAGATGAACAGGGAAGGCGTTACTCGCAACTAAGCTTCGTTTACGAAAGTTTCCCCAGATATATCGTTCGCAGCCGAGTGGCACGTGCAGGCGCACTGCACGTACGTTGCAGTCACAGTTGCAGTTGTTACAGTTGCGTTACAGTTGTTATGTTTATACTTGTTCGTTATGACGGAGAACGCACGCACGTTTCACGAACCTGTGTGTATGTGTAGGGGGGTTCTTGACAGTCCTTGAACAAGGTAAGCATCACCGTGATCAATGAGCACCAGCAGCTCCACCGGACTTGTTATCGTATCCGTTCGTGATCGCGGCTGCGAGGGGTCTAAGTGTTGTGAAGTCCGAGGCATAGTGCAGATGATTTCAGTTGGGGACCACGTGGACGAGTGGACGGTAGTTGAGCGTCTTCCAACGGTGTTCTGTCTTCAGCTCTGTCACTTTCCTTGCGTCGGCCGCGGTGGTGTAGCGGTTGCGGTGCTCGGCTGCTGACCCGAAGGTCGTGGGTTCGCGGTAGAGATATAGAACAAGGAATGTCCCTATGTAGCAGTCGGTGCGTTGACATGTCTCCTCTAGGAGCCATGTCAACGGCTTAGTGTTGTTATTGGTGTTGCGACGTCGCCCACAGTGGCACGTGACACTGCCAGTTTATTCGAGGCGACATATGTAATTCGTGCAAACTGTTGCTGGAATTGGTGAAATAAGCCTATGCGCAGCTTTTCTTTCACCGCGAGCACAATGTCTAGCTGAATATAACGTCACTGAAGGGAGGGCGTCATGTCGGGTACACTGAGCACTTCATTGTGATAAACACAAACAGTAAAATTTCGCATATAGGACAAGTCTCATGCCTACATATGAATTCTTAGAGCGGTTTTTCCATAGATAATTACAGAGATAATACATAAAAACGAAGACTACTTCTTCAGCCGTAAGTACATAGCATATTCACGCACCGAGAAGAAGCACTGGGCCAGGATAGAAAGCTGCGCCACTTGAGTTGCGGATGAAGACTTTGCAGAGAGCATATTCTACAAATGTTTACACCTCCTTGGGCAAACGCATCAGTTCTTGCCTTCTCCAATACTCCGAAAACGTTTCCGTCCTGAAATAAAGCAATTGAAAACTAACAATTCCAACGATACAAATTACGCAGTCGTATGAGACAAACGTAGTGTCGTTGTCTCGGCTCAGTGCAAGCTGCGATACGTTAAGCAATTATAGAATAGCGTATACGCGAAGTTAGCGTTTCCTGCCCGCTATTTCCCTCACTTAACGGGAGCCCACAAGCGGTTAGCGTACGACGCATGCGCATTTGCACGAAAAGCCAGCGCAAAGCTTTGCGTACGCTATTCTAAAATTGCCTATTGAGTCTCCTAAACGCGTATTTAAATTATGGCGACTGATCATCACGCAAAAAAAGCAAAACGCACTTCCATCACGCAGTCATGTCATAGACGCAACAGTTTAAGTACGAGTCTCAAGTGCTTTAACTTCACTGCTTCCAGGAACAGCGATATTAACTACAACATCATGCTGTTCACGATTCAGCCATATTTAAAAGAACAGTAACTGGGTTTTCCAACTGCAACTCGTAGATGTGTGGCGGCGAACGAAAGCCGCATGCTCAGCTTTAGTTTTTCGGAACATGTAAGAATATTGCGGAACTCGGCCGGTCTTGAAGTATCCGTGCACCGTTTCGTGATGTGCGAATGGTGCGGGCCGTTAACCACCACGGCGACAAGAGCGCACAACGCGAAAACACCGCAAAAACTGCACACGCCGGCCAAAGCTCGCTTCATGTAACGTAACATCACGAAACTTCATATCAAGGCAGGCGGCTAGGACGGGCGGCGGCGGAGCACGGCTGACATAACGACCACTCCGATAAGTCTCAAGAGCGCAAAATGACCCGCCAACCACAACGGGAGACTCCACTCGCTTCGTGCTACAACGGAACTTTCGAGGAATTCAAAACTAGCGTTGCGGCGCGTGCGCGGCCGGCGCGGGGCGCACGGCTTTGTCGGCTCGGAGGCGGGCCCGCCAGGCTGCCATTGGCTGCTTGAATTTTGAATCTTCATCGACCCTAGCGCCAATTCCGCCTTCAGTTACTGGCCCTTTTCAGCGGCCGCTGAACTAGCAAAATATTCAAGATGGTGGCGATGGCGTAATTATTTGGGACGCTGGGGCGGTAGTCTTTCCGGGTATTGGTCAAAGCTTGCGGCTCTACTTCAGTGCTCCAAATGTTTCTTAATATAATATTACAAAACTCTGCAAAAATGCTTGACCAATTACACTATGTGAATGTGGATGGCCAGCGAAGCGAAGTGGACGGCGGCGATTGTATTCCCACCGCTGTTCGCGGGGTTCGTGGTCCTACGCTTCCCATTCCTCCGGCGTGCTTGGGACACGCGGCCGTCAACGTATGAACGAGAATGACCCCAGCAGACGCGCACGCGATTTGCTGCGATAGTGAAGCTTCGTCCCAAACGCCAACGACGCCTCCTGCGTAGTTGTATTCATGCCTGTAGCGGGGGGGGGGGGGGGGGGTTGATGACACATGATGTTTCATTGAAAACAAATACTGAAAATAGGTGTTTTTCTCACATAGTCAAGCCTTTCAGCAAGTGCCCCCACCCCCGAAAAAAATTCCTGGCTACGGGCCTGGTTGTAGCAGTTGTTTCCTCTGACCATAGCTGACATCCAATGCAGTGGATTAGCCGAATAGTTGACGGATTTTCCCTTTATGTTCTGCAGGGTAGCATTCCTACATGCTATACTAAATCAATATATTTTTTTAATTGACAATTATTAGCAAAGAAACATCTAAAGTCGGGATTGTTTAACACGATTTTGTTTCTGTCTCAAATTACAAATACCTCAATGGCAGAAGAAAACAACTCTGTTGGTGCATCTCATCGTAGTGGCCTCAAAGGAAAGAATAGTAGTTGTGACTTGTGACTCGTCGTCGTCGTCGTCTTCCTCTATGATCGTCTTGGTTACGTCCATAATGAGGTCGAACACACGATGGAACAATTTCTACATTTTGAGTGGTCCAGTGGACAGTAGTGGGATTCACCCAATTTCAGTGGCACATATCTGCTATTTCGGCGGCACAACCCTTCTAGGTGTGCGGAACGTCTGCAGATCTTGCCCTCGTTGCGGGGAGGTAGCTAATTTAGAGCATATGCTCAGGCGATGCCCCTCGTTACTGGGCAGCGATCAAGCCAACCAATTCTCGCGATCAAGCCAATTAATCAGAACCCCAGCAACGGGGATCAGTTTTCGTCCGTCCAGAGAGCCCACGATGCAGCGGCTGAGCTTAGCCTGGCCGTCCCAACGTGGTAGGAGCCTAACGCGTGCTAGTCGCCACTCTCAGGACTACTAATAAAGTTTTGCCAACCAATCCTGCTAGGGGTTTTCTATTGTGTAGGTATTTATTGTCTATACAAATGTTCGCCATGTTAGCATACGATGACATTTATTGTTACACTCAGGGTCAATTTGATCACTACTACACCTGCAGTTTTTGCTCAGCCTTGGTAGCTACTGCTGCTTCATTTATTTGAAAGTAACGGCTTTTCATGATGATGTCAATTTTCTGTTGAGTAGGTAAGTTTTTTTCTGAGTTACGAATAGCTTAATTATACACAGCATTCCTGTCGAACACTTCGCACTCTCTGAGGTGTTCTTTTGTCTTCAAACAATAATCGTCATGTGGCTTCTCGCGCTTCCTTTCGTAAAACGTCACGCCATATCGACGAAGTGAATGATGTTAGGGGAGTTTGCTCAGAGATGATCGCGTAACCCTCTATCGTCATATAAAGACGTGACCACGTTGTTGTATATATACACAACGTTTATTAATTTACGAGCAGCGACAAGCGACCGCGCTGCTTAGGCTGTGCGAGCCCTCGTCGCTGCCGCCGCCGTGGAGTAGCGGTAGCGAAGTGCACTGAGTGACCTCCCGGCGAAGAGAAAGGAAGCGCGCCGAGAGCAAGCGCTGTATATGGGCGCGGCCCTCTAGCGGTCAACTATCAAACGAGAGCACGCGCCGAGTGTGCAGCGGAATGTGGGGCGCCGCCAGAGCGCCTGCGCGCCATCTAATGAGCGCGCTTGAATCACCGGAGAGAGCACAGCTGCGCCTCTAGCGGGAGCAATTAGAACTAGCGGATACGGCGCGATGGACAAGGCGCGAGCATAATTAGCTTGGCGAGCAATCTCCTAAAACTAGGCGGTCGCCAATGTCCTCTTAGAATTCTATGTCCTGCTCTATAAGGGTATGCTGTTCATTACCAGAAAGTTCTGAGAACGTGGTGATATGTGAGTGGGTGATGAATTCAGCGCTGGGCAGTATCGAAGATACATGTATCTTACATACACTCTTAGATACTCTATGTGTATCTTGTATCTGTATCGCGATCCTTCTCAAAAAACGAGTATCTGTATCTGTATTTCCGATACATTTGATAATGTATCGTGTATCTTAAGATACAAGATACTTCTATCGCTACACAACCGTGCGAAACAATAATCGCTGGGCAAGCTCCGCTTCTCAAGCTGATACTGGTGCCACTAAGCCATCTGAATGAGTCTTAGGGCAGTGAGTAAGTGAGTAAAAACTTTATTGGACATGCCCGGCGTCATTGAGTGAGTAATTTTTTTTTCCGCCAGAGTATCCCAGTGAGGGCAGATGAGGAGGAATACAAGCGCGCGGACGTGCACGCCCAGCCCACGTACCTTTTGTTTGCTCGATTTCTTTTCTTTTTAGTTGCGCCAATGCCGCGACACTTGCTCTTAGCCACTGTTCTGCGCCGCGTCTATCGCGCAAATTCTGATGTTGCTACAGTGTCGTTGTTGAAGGTTCTCTCGCGTCTTGCGTCTTGCTCCGTAACTAAATGTGATGCGTGCAAAAATGGGGTTCCTCTGCGTCGCGTGTGTTTTACATATCAACGATTTGAAGGATCTCGTGGATGTAAGTTTGACTTGCATGCCATGAATTAACTTATATGCAAATAAGAATCTAACAAAGTTAGCACCACTGGTACTGATGCTAGATCTAAAAGAGCAAGCGTTTACCTAACAGAAAATATCATCGCGTACCGTGTTTTTCACTTCTTGCTACATTTATTCAAAGAATTTATAAAATCATAATTTTATTACTGGCACAAGTGCTTGGCTGTCATTTTGCATCCCTTACATTACCTAAGTCTGTGCAGTGTTTTTGCGGTCTGGTCACTGCAGTATGTCTTTTGTAATGCGCTCCCAAAATAAGATCTCTGCGTTATTGTTCTAACTGTCTACTTTATTTCCACTACTGTTTCCACAGTTACACGTTGCCAAGGCGATGTTGAAAACAAGTATATAAATATGTGGGCGTACCTTGAGTAAACAGTACAAAACATTATGCTTACCGATTAGGAAAATAGCGAAATTGAGTTTGCAATATAATATTGGAAATCATCAGGAGCCATCTTAAAGATGTTAGGAAGGGGATTCGAGAAACTTTGTTTTTCTGAATGCTCTGTTTTGCTCATGAGCATCCCAACGAGCCGTTTCAGGCAATTTTCCATAGGCACTAAATTTTCTATTGTCTCAACATTTAATATGACAATACTTCATGCTCATAGCTTTTAAGGGCGCCGTCTGCATTGTGTTTCTGTACTCATTCAATGTGAATGTTTGATACACAACCACCTCTCTATTTAACTTATATTTGTTTTCCTGTTTTAGGCTTTCTTAAATATTTTTCGCATTACTAATCGCCACGTAATGGGAGCTACAAGTGGCAGTAGCGCGAATAGCGGCGGTGTCCTGCGACGCTTTGTGGAACTATACAATACGTCTGAGACGTTTCTGTGTTGCACGTGTTCTCTCGTTGACGAAAAATTGCCAAAAGATTGCACGTTAGTGAGTATATCAACAAAGAATCCTTTACGCCGGCAGATAAGTAGAATATGAAAATTCATTGCAGTTTTATGTCATCTACGTATACACCAGGGGTTTCAATCTGAACTTATAGCCAGCGGGCCGCAGTCACGAAATTTAGTTGCAAGGGCCGGGACAGTGAAGATGGTGGGAGAGAGTTTGAACAAAATGACGTTTGAAAGGAAGCCTTCCCCATATCTTATATATAGGTCATTTCTGAAGGGGATTTGGAGTCAGGATTTGAGAAACATCGATACCGATGTACAGAATGACTGATATCTGGACGCTGATTCTGAAATATAGAGTTTTTGTTCCACGGTTATGTTTTAGTACATGGTGATCACATGTTCCTGACGAAAGGAATGCTTGAGACCAGTCATGTCTGTGCAGCTCACGAACATACTTATTTAGAAAATAAAAACAAATGAGACGAAGACAGTCATGTGTGCGGGCCGGGCCGCTACCGAAAGGTCTCAAACCCCTAGTATACACCATGCGTCAACCCCCCCCACCCCCCCCCAAAGGAATAGAAAGAAAAGAAAGAAAAATGTCACTACCAGCGTCGTTGCTGCTGTACACCTGTCCGGATATACGGTATTGTGCAAACTGTCTTTTACAGATAAGGGAAAAGTCCACACCGGTATTTGCGCGGTCGTGCGAAGGCTTCTTTTAAAGTTATTGTGTTCATATGGCAACCTGCTAGATGGTCGGCAAACTGTGCAAAGCAAGTACCGCTGTCCGCAAAGTGTACAAAGAGTTGTCCTGTGAGGAAGCTAAAACAAACCCCGATGAGTTGTTTTGGAAGGAAACTAATGTTTCCTTCCAAAACAACTTATCTTCCAAAACTTAACTTATCTTCCAAAACAAAACAACTTAGTTTTTGGAAGGAAACTAATGTTTCCTTCCAAAAACTAATGCTTTGAGCAAGAAGGGCAAAACGTTTGAGATACCAACAGACATTTCATTCAAGTGAAACAAAATAGGTCACAGTAAAGACATTTTCGTGCATAGGCGTTTGCTTCTACATTATATGGATCTATAATAACAAATTTGAGAATGTATCGAAGTACCTTAAGATACAATTGCCAAGTATCGTATCGGATACAATTTTTGCGGCAGTATCTTGTATCTGTATCTCCAATACTTCTTGCCTGAGTATCTTGTATCGTATCGCGATACAGTTTCAAAGTATCTTTGCCCAGCCCTGGTGATGATTAATGTTGTGGGACACAACCCTAACTCTTGCAATTGAGATTGAAGGCTAGAATATGCTTCGTTCACTTTGCGGCCGCGTCAAACTCAGCGATTTGGATATTTGGGAAAGGCGCGTGCAGGCCATTCCAGTAGAGTGTTTGTCGTACTTTCAATCGCGTTGTTCTGTTTTAGGTATAACACTTTTCATAATAGGAACAGCTTACGGCTCTATCACGCTTCAGTATATACTACTCTAAACCGTGTACCTGTTGGGCGGCCAACCCCTCGCGGTTGTCTCGTGGTTAAAGTAATCGACTGCTAACCCGAACGTCACGGGCTCGAATCCCGGCTGCGGCGGCCCCTTTTCGTTGGAAGCGCAATGATCGAGGCCCGCGTATTTCAATTTAGGTACACGTTAAAGGAACCCAGGTGGTCGAAGCGTCCGAAACGTCCCACTACGGCGTTCCAGATAATCATATCGTGGTTTTGTGATGCAAACCCCTAACAAGTATTATTATTAAGCCGCGATTCATGCAAGGTAGCATGGCACATGAAAGTTCTACGCGTGACGCCACGCCCTCTGGTAATGTTTCAGCGCAGCTCCTACGTCCTTCCTGCGTTGAGCTTCGTTGTCTATTGACGTAACCGAGCAAACGAGCGCAGTGGACACTCTTCTACCTCGTGCGCCACAAACAACATCGCGCCGTTCCCTCTCAGTTTCTTTTTTTTTTTGCTGAAGCTGGCTGGATTGCTCTGGAACCTTCTCTGCAGAAACAGAGAATTAAGACATAGAAATGAATATAAAAACTAGGTATTTATTTTAGAAAAGAGAAAAAAAACAAGATGCCGACTGTATTACTCTGCAAACATCGCCGCCGAAACGGAACATAACAAAATAAAAAGAAAATCAAATGAAAATAACCAAATCAAGAAAAAAAGACAGATATTTTGCGTTGTCTGAAGTTTAGGTTTTTACAGAAACGCGAAAAACTAAACCAAGAAAAAGAATGAAAGTTTCACTAAACATTTAAATAATAAAAATAAACAGTTCCCTTCAACCTTGCGTACAGTGCGGTCCACAGGGAACACGCGATCGCGTCGCCGGCAGCCCGCGTGGCGCTAACTGGCGGCGAGATTTGTAAACGCAGCGCACGCGCATAAAGGCGTAATGGCGGCCACCCCGGCTCTTGGCGAGCGCTGGACAGCGCTTCCGTTTTTCAGCGGTGCGATTCACGTAGCCGCCTCTCTAGCTGCGCCTCGTCGGGTAATCAGAAGGCAGAAAAAAATAAAGGTGTGCTTTGTTTGTTGCGCTGTTTTTTTCGCCAGTTTTGATGCGTTGCGAATCGCAGCCCCAGCGGTCGAATTTCGACTCGGGCCCCAGGCTGTGGAATTCTGTGAAAGTGATAACGAAGCCTGTCACTTGCGTAACCTAGTGTAAGTGCTCATTGCGAGGGAAATTACGCAAAAGAAAAAAAAAATGTCGGCAAAGCGAGAACAAAGCAGCGCATGCGCTTGTGCTGTTCTATTCTCCCTTTGCCAACGTTGTGTTTTTTTTTGCGCAGTTCCCTCATAATGAAATACCAACTAGCCCAACAGTTTATTTTTGTAAGTGCTCACCGATAAGTTAGTCGTGAACTTTCAACATGCAGTTCGCACCAGCCGACCGCTATTTATAACTGACAAGGAAATTTCTGCCCGATGCAGACATCATGGCAAGCTTGTCCGTCCAACCATACAAATATAGAATTGCGCTAGCGCGCGCCGAGCGCTGGGGCGAAGACGTAGCAGACGACGCTGGACACGAACCGCTCTTGTGATTCTACGCGCATGCTCCGCGTTTCGAAATCTCGCGAACAGTTAGCGCTCGGCGGACAGCTGGTCGCGCGCTCGCGTGTTCCCTTTAAGAGTGGACCATACTGTACATTCATCACGTATATGCTACGTACAGTTACAGATTAAACTTTACCTTTTTTCAAGGAGACGTGTTCCATGTCTCATTAAAATTCTTTGCCTCAATGGAATAAATAAAAGCGCGTGTTCAGCTGAGCCCACATTTTGAATTAGGGCGTATTGTAACCATCCGTAATATTATCTCGTATATATTCCTATCCTGTGGACGTAGACACAAAACAAAACATGACCGATGCCTCCGTCATAGGAATCGGTAAAACACAAAAGTGCAACGTGTCTTTACAAAAGTAGTTGAATGTTCCTTGTATATTGATAAATGAGAGCTTCCAGAATGTTGGTGTTTGGCGGCTATCGCACCGTTTTATGTGCACGAACGTACGCTGATCCTAGTGGCACAGCTCCGTCCCGACGACTAACATCATTGATCATGATTAAACCTTTTTGGTAGCTGAAGTAGTTAACATAATCTCGGACACGACGTATAGTGGATCCCACGCAAAAATGGCATGAAAATCTCTCAGTGTCCCTTATGCATCCGTCTCAGTCCACTGGTAGGCGAAAGCTACCTTCTTATTCATGTTAATCTAAGTCGACGTAGTGAGCCTCACGCCTGCCCCCCATCCCCTGCCGAAAGGTTTCTTCAAGTACCGTCGTTTTGAGTGCCTCCAGGATCGGAGGCATTGCAAGATTTGTGCAACTCGCCTTGTTTTGTACTACCTCCGAGATCAGCCCACCCTTTACCAAGCAATGATGTCTTGTGATGACATGAGCATGTGACGAGATGTTATATGACGTCACAGTGACTTCATGATAATGACACAAATTTGGGTGATCGCTTGATGATGGTCTCTTTGTTGGACAATTGTTCTTCTGGTTTTTCCTCGTAATCTGTTCGTATGCATTTTACCTAAGTCACTTCCGTGACGGAAATTATGTCAGCGATGTTTGGTGGACGGCAGAGCTAACGCAAACCATCTTGAAATAGAGCCACACAAGTCACCGACGGCCATCACCCGCAGGCGAATGGCCTCACCGAGCGGCTAAATGAAACCCTCGCCGACATGCTGGCAACGTACTGTACGTCAAACACATGACATGGGACGCCATAATATTTTCCGCACATAACCTTAAGTTAACACGGCAGTGTAAGAAACGGCGCATATATGACGCCGTTCAAACTAGTTCACGGAAGCCCCTAAAACGACGCTGGACGCCGTGTTGCCGGCCGTCAGTGACGAGAATAACCTCGACGCTGCGCTCTACCTCCAGCCCGCCGAAGAAGCCCGGCAGCTCGCCCGCCTAGGATACAATCGTAATGCAATAGAGCATTAGGCGCTTGTGAATATTTGTAGCTTAAGCTGCAGAATGTCGCTACATGGATTGCTGTACTAGCACAAATAGCAAAGTTCAAATATTGTACCGGGCTAATGCCGCACGTACGACTCGGGAAGCGAAGTATCGCCGACTGAATAGCTTGCATTCTCTTATTAGTTTCTGCTATGACAATGACTAACAACTATCACTAGCACAGACACTTTTCTACCAAAAAAAGGTGGTCTTTAGAAGACTAACTGACTCAAATTAGATGGCCACTTCGTTGACCAGTTGTTTAACGCTATCAAAAATGTTGAAACGTTATAACACGTCATTAACTTCATGGGCCAAATTCGAAGTACCTCTGTTTTGTAAATGTTTTTGCCACTGGTCGGCCGACTTCACTAATGTATCCAGCATCAAAATTCACCCAAACATTCCCGCACGAATGCTTTTAGCGGAAGAAGTTTTATGTGAATAACAAGTCCGTGCATAAATCGAGCCTGTCATCATTTTTATAGCGCTATATCCTTTCACCCGCTGAATGTGTAGCGCGAGTGCTCATATACTACACGGACAGTTTCCGATCTCTGTGTTTACACATATTTACTCACGCGCGTGTTTGGGTCAAGCGTAACAAGCGCATTTGCTTCACTGATGTCACATAATTTTACTTTATGAAAATAGAAAAAAGCTCAGCAAGGCGTGTTGCTGAGCTAGTTGGTTCATTACATGACAAAAATAGGTATGGTGCAAAAAAGACCGGGCGATGTGAAGACACGTTTTGTCGTTTGAATGTTTCCAAATCAACTAGCCCGCTGACCGTCTTTAACGAACTGACAAACACGTGTTTGCCACGCGTTTGTCAGTTCGTATTTGCACTTCGTTGCCGTCCATTTTGTGACATACATATCTTTTTCAAGTAAAAATCTCGCTCAACGATTGCTTCCCACGTGCTTTCAAAAAAAGTCACATAAAATTATTATTATGGCACGTGAAATACGATGAAAAATGCGGCTCCAACGTGGTGTACGCAATGTTTTCATGTAGCGACATGTGGCAGCAAGTGATGCATTGAAAATTCGACGAACGCCTTACTCAAACGGCATGCCCATAGACAGGGGGATCGCACACCATTGTGGTAGGCTGAGCCGTGCTTTCAAGAAGGGAGAACTCGTATATTTTTTTTCGTCCTCTTCAACCTCTACCCCTCCTCCTTCCCTTCCCCTCGTTCAGCGTCATTGACGCGAAACTCGCTTGACCAGGCAGGGAAGGTTGCCGTCCCGACGGAGGGACAATCGTAGCTGCGGGAGCAGGTTTTTTCACTCCGACCAGCAGAATTTTTCAAGAAGTGCTGTGTGTGGACATGTCTGGTGGAAAGTCAAAATCGTGCACGAGACGGATACGCGGCAGGATTCCGGCATTGTTTTCGGCAGAGATCACCGCAGCGAGAAACCAGTGGCCCGCTGCTTCCATGTTGAACTCGCTCACCTCATATAAGGCAACGTGTTCACTACTGTTACGTGTCATCAGATTTTTGTTCTCTTCTTATCGCGTATTTTCTATTGACCATCGTGTTTTTTTTGTATTCTGATATGGTCCACTTGCATTTTTTTATTCGCTCGTGTTTTTAGCGATCCAACGGGCAAACATAAGTGGTTTTGATGCACGATTCGTTTCTGTTACAATCTTACTTTTAGATTAGGAATGCGTGCGTGTCTATCTTGTTTAGATGTAAAGTTCATGGGATCTTGTGGTACCGCTCGCAATGTTTTTCGCGTCGCGTACAGCAGTTTATCCATCTTTTGGCCCTTAAGGTATCACTGAAAAAATTGCAATTTCCGCTTAAAGGATAACGCTAATTTAATTGCCAGTCATGTGTTGCAAATGCCTACCGTTCCTTGGTGAATTTAATAAACGTGGGGGGGGGGGGGTGTGCTCCTCTGCTCGTAATTAGCTCACGCGTATACACAATCTTCTAGTCTAGTTGCCACTCTTAATCTCGCTTTTTCGGCAAGCCGCCTAACATTATCTTTCTTTTCTTCGGGTCCGTCTTTAATCCTACTTTAATGCTGCCTTCGTTTACATCTCCAGAATTTTTTTCATGATTCGGCACCGTCGTTACTGAAAAGCGCGATATCGTCCGCAAAACGCAAGTAGCTAAGATATTCTTCGTTAATCCTTATTCCAATTTTTGCCCGTTCTAGTTCTTTCAATATTGATAGTGAATGTGCCGCGCATAACATTGAAGAGATTGTAACTCTTCGCATAGGCGTGCGCACAGTGGGTCAGGGGGGCGGCCGGCCCCCGTAGTCACCTAAGAAGAGGTGGGCGCAACGTCTGCCAAACACATTGACTTAATAGGGAGGGGGGGGGCGCCACGATGAACCTTCGCCCCTCCCCCTCTGAAGGGGAACCCTACTCACGCTTATGATTTTGCGCCTGAACCCATTCTCGATTAGGATTTTCCTGCTTTTTTTGAGGAATACGGTGGCTGCGGGGTTGTTTTAGATGTTTGCTATGGTATCTATAGATGTTTAGATATTCCTTTATGGCATAATTATTCCGGAACTGCTGGCGTGTGTTCATATCTGTGAATACATTTGTGTTTATCACTTAGCAAATGTGTTGCTCCTTAATTTCTCAGACGCATGCGTACTTGGTGCAGCAGGCCTTTCATCAATTTGGTTGTGTTGGAGACAATATTGACTTTCGTTCTCGGCCTTGCACGGTTCGACAGATTTGTGGGTCTTAATCGCACACTAAGACATCAGTGGAGCAGTCGTTCTAATTAGGAAGCATTTTTCGAATATGGCACCAACGATAGTCGATGAATGCCGTTGGGCCGCGAATAGTCTATTTGAGAGCTGCTGACTTACAGTATAGTAACCACAGTAATACCGAACTGCCGTGGTCGGCACGCAGCCATTTTACTTTATAACACGTGTATCAGCCTGCCTGATCAAGTTACTTTACGCATCGAGCAACTACCGCCGGTGTCCCCATATAAACTAGCTACGTGCAGACCACGACGGTACAGTACTACCGTACTTAACGCACGTTAAGCCACCACTGCTAAAACATAATAACGGGTGTAAACTGTCACGACGGCGGCTACCCGACGTCGGCGGGGCCGACACCACGCCAACATCGGCTAGCATACATAGGCCCAATGACGGCTTGCCATCATCGGCTGAATAACGGCAGGCCCGTCTCGGACCGACGCTGGCTAGCCTACGTCGGCCCGAAGCCGGCAAGCCCGCATCGGCCCAACGGCGAATAGCCAACGTCGGCCCGATGCGGGTGAAAGTAGCGCGAGCGTGATTTGCCGAAGTGGGGCCAATATTGCTGCCGTCATTTGCCGACGTTGGGCCAAGATCGGTCCAATGGCGGCGTGCTGCCTGGGAACGACTGAACGCACCCGCTGCACCTGTACTCGTCTTTCTGGCGTCGCGTGAGCTTAAAAAAATTAAGGCAGCTTCGCACGAGAGGGGACAAGCCTGAATGCCAACGGCGCTCTGCGGCCTTCCTCCTTTCGCTTTATTTTTGCTTTCTTCCTCTCTCCGTATGGGCACGGTGCACTTGGACAGGTAGCACTACCAACGCTGTGGGGTTCAGCGCCGCCACGGCCGCTTCCGCGTCACTGGGGTGATAACATTGTCCCCGCGTACGGTTCGTACGGTGCAAGGCAGCACACACCATCTGCACGCTTTCCGCTGCAACTGCTCGCGTGGTTGCAAAATGTCGAAGCCTTGTATGGACATCGCTCAAGGGTGGAATAAACATCGCTTAAGGCAGCCTACCCTAAAGAAAAGCTGCACCTCCCCGAAGGGGATCGTGAGGAAATGCGAATGCATTTGGGTGCACCCGATCAGTGTGCGATTAATTAATGAAGAGAGACGAGAGTGTGCACGTAAGCTATATTTATTCATACGTCAGCACCTGTTCGTGGTATCGTTGTACCTGACGGCCACAATCACCGCCTTGTGGTCGCTGAAGTACACGGCCAAAGGGTCTTTGAGAAGCATACGCGCGGCACAGTTTCGCGTAAAGACCAGATCAGTGCAACTCCCGTGAATGGTAGTGGGGCACAAGTTGTCGGAGGCGGCAGAGAGACAATGCATAGGGTGCTTGGTCTGCATGTACTCCACCAGCCACTCGCCACTCTTCTTGCGCACGTCAACGTTGAAGTCGCCGACCAAGACAATGGAATCAGAGGGTTTGGAACGCACACGCACACTTTTCATAGCCGCGTTCAGCTTCGCGGCAACGGCGTCCCGAGCGAGGTTGGGCGCGAGGTACATGGTCACCACAAAGACTCCGTCTCCGGTGTAGGCAAGGGTGTACAAGTCCTTGTACGGAGACGCGTCTCGAACGGGAGACGTGGCAACGGCGTGCTATATCAGTTCCCGTACTCGCATCGCGGAGCGATGCGAGTAATTTACGAGTAACTTTACGAGCTCGCGAGACTTTACGGGACTTTACGGAACTTTACGGGACTTTACGAGCACCGCGATGCGAGTGCTCTCACCGGGTACACTCCGCCTCTCCCTTACGCTCCGCTGCCTCGCGATGCGAGCGCCATCACACGCCCGCGCGCTCCTCCTCTCCCTTACCGTCCGCCGCTCACCACCTGCTCCGGTTGCTAGGCGTGGCGCAGCTGTTGCTAGGGGCGAGGAGGAGCGCGCGCGGAGAGTTCTGTGCGCACGCCGGCCAGGGACGCACCACAACCCCCGACTAAGTAATGCATTCGCATTTAAAACGCGACACGTACACAATGTTATAAAAGTAACTAAGCGGACGAATGCAAGGTTGCTGAGACTGGTGTCACGGTCTACTTAGTGTGGGTCAACGTCCCCTCGAAAAGCCATCGAAGTATAAATAAGGGTTTCATTCCCTGGACATGTTACACTTTATCCTATATGGAAACCGAGCAATGGAATGCAGATATGACCTATAGCCGTCTAATACGACCACGCCGCATCATTTCCCACTCGTTAGACAGTCGGACAAAGGTGTATACGTGCGCCGAATGTAAGGAAAGAATACCCGAAATGCTCAGATATGCCACGCTGAAAGAAATAGACCAGAAAAGAAGGGGCTTACTTTTATCATTAGACATAGCCTTGTGCATTCAGCGGGAAAAGTATGCGGCACACATTCTGTGCAATTGAAAGATCCGCAGAAGTTTCTAGCCACCATCGCAGTGCCTGCAGAAGAGGCGCGAGCCAGCTGTTCTGGCCTTCTTGTAAAGAAAATAAAAATTAAAGAAATGCTTCAGCAACTAGGCTATGTGCTTGTTAATCGGGTGGCAATCGCCCGGTGGATTCCAAGGCCTGACGTATCGGCCCCCGAACGCACTACCGGTTGTGGACCAAAGACCGAGTCAGAACCGAGAGTTAATAACACAAGCAAAATATATTCTCAGTTAAGGCAACAAGCATCACACAAATATGCACACTCGGATGGTGTCAATTACAACTCATAATATAACTCACATGGCGTTAACACACCGGGAAAAAGACAATGTATCGCGCGCTACAAATCTAATATCATGCATTACAATCTATTCAAGAACACTTAAAGTCCTGAATATTCATCAAACGCATCCAGTCTAGAATTCTTGGAACGTAACTTGAATGCTTCTTTCCAGGAAGCGCTCACGCAAACTCCAGCGCTGATCGTCGTTGTTCCCTTTGTTCCCTTCTGTCGTCGTCCCGAATGTTTCTCCTCCAGGAAACACTCACGCAACACTTCACTGCTCACCCGGCGTCATCACTCGGTTCTTCCAGATCGACGGCTGACTGACCGCACTACATTATAAAACACGTCTTCCTTGGCCGACGAAACCACACTCAACATAATTTCATCATCTCCGGACCGACTACCTTCCGTCGTCGGTGCACGCTTATATCTCCTCCCTCCCGGGTTCGAGAAGCGTCGTGTGGGTTCTTCGGCGTGCAGCACAGCCAAAGCTAGGGAAAAAGCGATATTCTTCTCGCCAGTTCCACTCGCGGTGGCGTCGCTCGGCGTTGCATCATCTGTTCCTTCTAGATGTGTCCAGACTTTGCTGGGCGTTTGATCGGAGACTGTCATTTGGGGTGAGGAGGCGCGCTCGTGGCGCCTTTTCATCTTTTTTTTTCGTTGCGTGCGCTTGTTGAGCGTACGACTGGCGCCGTGATTTCCCGCAGTCGTCAGAAAGTGGCCGCGGGCGCGCCTTATTAATGCGCTCGTTTGTGACAGTGCTCCTCTTGAATGGTCTTAGTACTGCTCACGAACTGCCTGCTACCGATTCTAGTGTTTTTCCTGGGGCTCTAAGTTGTACATTCAAGGTTGCGCCCCAAAAATAAGAACGATGATGGAAAGATATTCCCGCGCCTATTGACCGGCGAGGCAAATAACACACCCCGTTTTTAGAGTTCATGTTGTGATTAACAATTGCGTCGAAAGTATGGCTGATTAGCACAATGCTCCAAGTACTGACCAGCTGACCCTGCGATAACACACTCAGTCGAACACCAAGAAAAATTCTAATTTGTCGCAACGAACAAATTGAATGCAACGCTGACGTTTATTCTTCTCCAGTGGATCTTTCGAAATGCGGTAAATCTTAGATCCAGGTGAATTAATGTAAAAGTTGCGGAAGCACAAGAAATCAAGCTGATGCATCGCGAGACCGATCAGTGATCGCGGAACCACGTTCGGTTAGCAAAAAGTGACCAAGAACGCAAGCAAGCAGCCGCGAAGATCGCCGCTGGCCGATGCGCCCGAAGCTGCAATCACCCAGCGACGCGGGCGCCGCCGCTAGGGCTCTCTCGTCAAAGGAGAGTTATAAGCGCAGTGAGCCCATATATCTGCCGATCTCTTTCTTACTCTTTCTTTTCTTCACTTCCTTCCCTTTTTCTCTCTCTCTCTCTCTCTATCTCACTTCCTGTTTCTATCTCTTGCTCTCTCTTTATTTTTCTGTATCTTTTGCTTTCTCTTTCCACCTTGCTCTCTGCTTTCTCTATCCTTTTTTCGTGTCTGTTTCTCTCTATCCCCTTCTCTTTCTCTTCCCGTTCTTTCTATTTCTATCTTTATCTTTATTTCTGTCTCTTTCTTTCTCTCTCTCTCTCTCTCTATTTCGCTCTCTCTGTACTCGTCATCTCGTTCATCCAAGGAGAATGCGGGGCAGCTGGAGAGCGCGCGCCAGGCGCACATTGCGTTACACGGTCAAGAAAGGCAGATGCCATTCATGAGGATGATAGCTTATGTGGACGGAATAACGAAACAAATACCACCTCCGTTGGAAAAAGCTTTAAAACAAGACACCGCGGGCTACGCGTCCACTGCGTCCGCGCTGTTCGCGCGAGTAGCAGCGCAGTAGGGGCTTGATGACGGGTGAGACGCCTACTCCACACCGGTACTGCACGATGGTATTTCCAAGCATACCCGGTCTACATATAAAGGAGGGCAGGCGGGCGGGAAACGCGCGAGTCGCGCTTGCTTGTAATCGTGGCTGGGCCAAGTGTGGCTGCCTGCACTCGCTAGGTTGTGAGTTCTTGCGATGCTTTCGCATTTGGAAAAATCCATTGCATGCTGCGTACAAGTAACCGCTTCGCCTTACAGCTCACTTCATGTCGCTATGGTTTAAAATAGCATTTCACATTCACATTCGTAGAAGGTTTTAAGGTGGAACCGCATGGCGCGATTTCAGGCGCGATTGACGCGCGGTTAGAAGGACGCGCGCGTTTTTTTTTTTTTTTTCGAACGCCATCGCAATTGCGCGCCGTTGCATCCTGCATGGAGCGATTTCAGGCGCGTTTCACGTGCGGTTAGAGGGACGCGCGCGTGTTTTTGACGAACGCCATCGCATAATCGCGCCGCCTCGTCTTTCTGCTCGGAGTAGAAAAAAAAATTGGCCGCGTATCTGCGTGCTTCGCTGCAAATGGCGTCTAAAGAAGACAGAAGGGGCGCGACGTGATATATGGACGCCATCTGGCAATACGTCGGGAAACATGAGTGCTGTGCTGCGGGCTGGTAGTCCCGGCGCAGCAGCAGGCGAAGACCGGCGGTGACCAACGCGACCGGCGGGGACGCCAGCCAGCCCGAACACGCGGTTTGACGCGAAGCGCTGAAGCAGAAGAAACGTCCGCACTCAACGAGTACTCTCCACACACTCCTTTATTTACACGTCGCCTAGGTAAAACAAGAATGCCCGAGCGGCGCCCCATGGCATTCGTACAGTGCAATACAGAACCGTAACCGAAACACAACGATGAGCTCGTGCAGAGGGCACGGAGGAAGGCAAGTTTCAGCGCAGTCGCATTTTCAGCGCAGCTTAAGAAACTAGGGTCTTTAGAATTACGTATGTATGCATTTTCTATTAAAGGAACATACCACCTAATACTTTCCTAGTGATGTTGCGCCTCAGATATGCGTAATGTTTGCTTTTTGATCGACAATGTACACAAGTATGAACCTATATAATCAGCCGTTCAAGATGGCTGGCCCTTGGGCAAGTGGTTCAACTTTGGCCGAGTGGCTGAATCGAGTGCCGTGCTGACGAAGAGGAAGAGGAAGGCAGTGCGATCTTGCTGACGTCCCTGCGTGTTGTCAGGGGCATCTTCACCATCAAGTCATGACGCCTTCAACGTCATGGACACCTTCGAAGGCCCAAGCCTTCGACGTCGTTGTTCCTGCGGGAACTAGTCCGGAGACCGTCGTCGACGCGACGGCCTCAATAGTTGGCCTGTCAGAAGTACATTGTGTTCGGCATATGGGAGGCATGAACTTCCAAGTCACCGTCAAGAGCATGGCTTCCACGAGTTTAATCGTCGACGCTGGCTACCTGACCATCGGTGGCGAGCGCATTCCCGTCGTTCCTGTTGGCCCGCAGGTAACTAACGTCGCCTGCTTATTCCTACCGTCCTTCGTCCCCAACGAAGTCCTCGTCCAGGCTTTGTCCCCAACGGCAAGGTGTTATCTGTAAACGCTGGCTTTATGAGCGCACGACGCGGAGTCCTCACAGGCACGCGTTTTGTTCGGATGGAAATGAGCACCACGCATCCCGTCCCCAACTACCTTAGAGTTTCTGGCCATCGAGTCACGTTCGACTACCGTGGTCTGCAGCGTGTTTGCCGTCGGTGCGGCTCCAGTGGCCATTATCGTGCACAGTGCACAGCACCGTTCTGTGGTCGCTGTGGTGTGCATGGGCACGAAAGCGAAGGGTGCGACCGCTCCTGCCGACGTTGTGGAGATGGTCACCCCACTACCGTCGATCCAGTGCGGCGTTCATATTCGGATGCTGCTGCGGGGACCTTTCCGCCTCTACCGACCGTGTCACCTGCAATAACGCCTGAGCGAATAACCGGAGCTGCAGAAGAAATCAAGAATGCACTTCCGGAAGCTACGTTAAAGGAAACGAAGAGTCGCACAGCTTGGCCAATCACGATGCGCCATGTGCGCCAGCCTCGCCGGCAAGAAAAGACACCATGGTTGACGTGGCGTCCATTCCAGACAAGCAAGACGTTTCATGTTTGGTTGCGTCTCCGGCCGAGAAGCAAGCGCATGGAGGGACCGACGCGCCGGCCGCATCCTTAGCTGAATGTGCCGTAGTCTCCGACGCTTTGAAGTGTACGGACGCTGGCGTTTCGTCCAGCGCAGCGTTTGAACCGAATGAGCCAAACACATTGGTTCCTTCAGAAAGCCATGCTTGCGACTTCGTTGAAAAAGTTGCAAGACGCCATGGGAACTCTTTAATGACTCGCCTCGCCAAGCAGCTAGCGGTCAAGGTCGTTGGTGGAGACAACATTGACTCTGCAGCCCTACCGCTACCTGAATCGTCTGAAAGCAGTTTCAGCCTCGGAGTGGACAGTAGTATTGAGCTCTCGCCTAGCCTAGACGAATGTGATGTGGAGATGCTTGCCCCGCGAAAAGTTAAGCGTGCGCATACGAGTGGCACCAGCTCGGACGGCGCACAGCATAGCCGCTCCGAGTCAAAGCAACCGAAGAAACATCGACCCTCCTCTAGAGGGCCGAAGTGTGTTGTGTAGCGTGAGCACTGCATGTGCCCCGGACCCCGGGGTGCCGAATTGAAGAACACGACCAGGTCAGTAAGGTCACTCATTAGTGCTTTAATATGGCTGATGGCCTAAAAATCATTTTTTTAAACGTTGAAGGGTTCCGTAATCCTGTAAAACAAGCTCAGGTTATCAGCGTAGCTCGCGCAGAACATTGTGATGTTGTGTGTTTACAAGAAAGAAATTTTTTCACCATTGGCCACGTTCGTGCGTTCAAGCGCTCATTCAACTTGGACTGTTACTTTTCTTTCGCGACATCTCGCTTCAGTGAAGTTGGAATAACTATCTTTAACCGAACTCTTCCGCGAGATCACCACGTTTTTTATGATGGGCTAAGTCGGGTACTGGCTTTCGACTGCGTCCTATCGTCGTTCAGACTACGCATTCTCTCTATTTATGGGCCAGCCCAAGCAGTCAAGTCTAATGATTTTTTCCGTGACCTGGACGTGTATTTTCTTGATGGTCGGCATGTAATACTCACCGGAGACTTTAACTCTGTCTTATATACGCCAGCTGATGTCCAGGGCCCGGGATGGGGTCGACCTGACTGGAACGCGCGCGAGCTGCGTCGCCTTGTCCAGCACTTCTCTTTGTAAGATACGTACAGACTAGTACATGGATCCCAATATGCCTGGACTTGGCAGCGTGGCTCATCGTCTAGTAGGTTGGATCGCTTCTACGTGTCAAGTGCGCTAGCTTCTTACGTGTCGCGATCCGATGTGATACCATTACCGTCATCCCCTGTTTATGTCTCCGATCATCGACCAGTAGCGCTGGAGGCTTGCTTTCCTTTTACTTCGTCAGTGAAACCATGACGCCTTGACATTCGCGTTCTGCGTGACACGATTTCGCGCTCCAGTTTATCTAGAGTCTTGCGCGCCTCCCTTTTTGGATCCGGTCCAGACTCGTGGGACGCGCTCAAGGTACAGTGGCGTCTACACTGCTCAGTTGAAGGGCGTGCTTTGAGACGGCGTATGTCGAAGGAGCTAGCAGACACTGCC